>NC_072893.1:56376060-56679090 GCF_027943255.1 Anastrepha obliqua | reverse complement strand
CATGAAAATCGCCGATACACGTTATTTTTATTTTTTGCCCCCTTTCCGAAAAAGTACATTTGGTTCATAGGACAGAATGTGTGTAACGCGGTGTAAGATTAAGATCGATTGATAAACTATAAGAAGGCATGATGAAACTCAAGGTCAAAAACTGGAAGGAATCAGCCAATAATCGAGTCAAATGGCGATATTTTGTGCAGCAGGCCAAAGCTCGCACAGAGCTACAGCACCAAATGCTGATGATGACGAGCATCTAAAGCCAATTGAAATAAGCCGAAATTTTCGGAGCACCCTTAGTCAAAGGTACTTAGATAGCTGTTAATTGTGCCTCAACCAATTGTCTTCCTTTTGCTAAACAAGTAATCTTGGCTGGCTCGTGATTTCTGATCGCTAACTAACCGCTTCACCAAGAACTCCCAGAGGCTCTAAAATTTAATACGGTTCCATGAGAACTGCGTCACTCAGAATCATCTGGCTAAAGTATGTACATGTACCTTATCCGACTGGCATTCATATATGCGATGAACTGTGTACAGAAATGCACAAGAAAAAATAGTTTCAGGACTGGTTTGGCTATGATTACAAATTTATTTATTTAAAAATTTTTTAATTTTTTTTTATTTTAAAAATATCCCAGGAGTTAAAAAAATTATTTACCTAGCAATGGTCATTAATTTCAATATTCTTTAGGTGTAATAGAAAATGTTCCGGTTTCGTAGGTATACCTACCAGGTACAACATTTAATTAAAAAAAGAAAATAAAAAAAATATATATATTTGAAAGCATTTTCGCATTTTTGGTTATTTTAGCAGTTCCTTGTTTCTTAAGTTCTTTGTTAAGCATAACTAACTTCGCAGAAGTTGCCTGCAGTCGGAAAATCAGGAAAGATTTATTGAATTTGTTTTGACAGAGCAAAAACTTTATTCTGCCAACTGTTTCAAGGTAGTGCCTAAATTGCTCGCCAAGAACATTATGAAGCCGAGTCACTTGAATGAAGATCCACTTAGGCCTGGGATCGTGTACGAATTAAGAAATAGCTGGAAATTAAGGCGCCAATTGGACACACCAAGTGAAACCAAGTCCTTCTCCACCTGATCTTTCCAACGCAGAGGAGGCCTTCCTCTTCTTCTGCTACCACCAGCTGGTACCGCATCGAATACTTTCAAAGCCGAAGCGTTTGTATCCATTCGGACGACATGACCCAGCCAACGTAGCCGCTGGATCTTTATTCGTTGCGCTATGTCTATGTCGTCGTAAAGCTCATACACCTCATCGTTCCATCATCTGCGATATTCGCCGTTGCCAACGTGCAAAGGTCCAAAAATCGGATGTTGTCATGGTCCAAGCTTCTGCGCCATACGTTAGGACGGGCATGATGAGAGTCTTGTAGAGTGTTAGTTTTGTTCGTCGAGAGGGGACTTTACTGCTCAGTTGCCTACTTAGTCCAAAGTAGCACTTGTTGACGAAGTCTTTTACAATCTCCTCTCCGTACTGTCGAATGCAACTTTGAAATCGACGAAAAGATGGTGTGTGTCGATTATCTTTTCGTGGGTCTTTTCCAAGATTTGGCGTATTGTAAATATTTGGTCGATGGTAGACTTTCCAGGTCTAAAGCCACACTGATAAGGTCCATTCAGTTGGTTAACGGTGGGCTGCAGCCTTTCACACAATACGCTCGCTAGAACCTTATAGGCGATATTTAGAAGACTAATCCCGCGGTAATTGGCACAGATTGCAGGATCACCCTTCTTATGGATTGGGCAGAGCACACTTAAATTCCAATCGGCAGGCATGCTTTCATCCGACCATATTTTGCATAGGAGCTGATGCATGCACCTTACCAGCTCCTCGCCGCCATGTTTGAATAGCTCAGCCGGCAGTCCGTCGGCGCCCGCGGCTTTGTTGTTCTTTAGCCGCGTTATCGCTATTCTCACCTCGTCATGGTCGTCTAGCGGAACGTCAATTCCGTACCATTATTTTTTTCGGGCTCGCTGGAATCCGATTTCTTCTTCGACGGCGGTACGTAGGGAATGAGAAATGTTGCTCCATTGCTCGTGCATGCCGGTTTGTTGGGCAGTGCTCTCTGAGAGCAGGAGTGAGAGTCGAGTGGCGAATCTTCTGGCTGTCTGTTGTGATTGCAGCTTTTCGATGTTGAACATTCTTTGCGTAGGTAGATGTACTTTTTTTGCTGCACAGAGGCGGGTGCGCAGTTTGGCTGCAACAAGGTAATGATCCGAGTCGATGTTGGGTCCCCGGATCGTACGTACATCTCACTAGAAGCGTGTCTTCCATCTATCACAACTTGATCGATCTGGTTTCGCGTTTTTGTATCAGGGGACAGCCAGTTAGCTTGGTGGATCATTTTATGCTGGAATCTGGTGCTGCAGACTACCATGTTTCGGGCCCCGGTGAAGTCGATCAGCCTCTATCCGTTACCGGATGTTTCGTTGTGTAGGCTGAATTTTCCGACTGTGGGACCAAAAATTCCCTCCTTGCCCTTGAAGTCGCCAAGCACGATTTTTAGGTCGTGGCGGAGGCAGCGCTCATAGGAACGTTCCAAGCGCTCATAGAAGGAATCTTTGGTCGTATCGTCCTTCTATTCCGTCGGGGCGTGGGCGCAAATAAACGAGATGTTAAAAAATCGCGCTTTGATGCGAATTATTGCGAGACGCTCCACCGGAGTGAACGACAGTACTTGGCGACGAAGACTCTCTCCCACAACAAATCCGACACCGAATTTGCGCTCCTTTACATGGCAGCTGTAGTAAACGTCGCAAGGTCCTATGGTTTTCTTACCTTGCCCCGTCCATCGCATCTCTTGGATGGCAGTGATGTCAGCCTTTACTCTCACGAGGACATCAACCAGCCAGGCAGAGGCACCTTCCCCACTAAGGGACCGGACATTCCAGGTGCATGCCCTCAAATCGTATTCTTTATTTCGTTTGCAGGGGTCGTCATCAGTGGGATTTTTAAGTGGCGGGTCCCAAACCTAGCGCACAACCAGCTATCCTGGAATGCTTCGCCTTCTCACGTTAGCTCACTCCCGAACGGGCGTTCGGAAGCTACCCAGAGGATACGTGGGCTAATCCCGGACGTTGTGAGTTGCTTGAATCATATGCAGAAGAATCGTCCTGGCCACTCCCAAGTGAATGGCGATCAGTAACTTGCGTGGAACCATCCTCCTATATAACACGGTTGCTTGGTTTTTTTTAAGTTATAAATCTCACCTGCGTGACATTATTCACTTTTCCGAAAAACACTACATGATTTGGAGCGAAAAATGTAAACAAAAGAGCTTTAAATGACAACTAAAAAGCTTTGTTTTACAAATTACTCTTTTACTTATCTCACTTCGCCTGTAAATATAAAACGCTTTTATATACTGTTGTTGGTGAATTTTTGAAAAAAGCTCTTTTTGTGTATGATATATCACACTTTGTCAAAAGTGCAATATAGGTTTTTCTAACAGCAGACTGTAGCAAACCTACTCTTCAAGGAAAAATAAAGTGGAATGTAGGAATTAGTACGAGTGCCCCCATGCCGATCTTGTAAAGAACATTTTACTTCTGTATAATAGCTAGAAACTTCTTCTCCGCCACCAGATATGTGAATGTGTTAAATCTAACGATATTATCGCAAATTTCAACATTTTTAATGTTAATCGTACACAGAGTGATTTGTGTTACCAGTGCTCTCCTGTTGCTTACAGATACTGGAAACATTCACCTCGATCAAAAAATGGATTGGAATGAAAATAAAATTTCCATGGATGGCCTTTTCCAATTTAATCGTAGTTGCTCGTCGCTAAAGGACGCATCCCGTGAAGGTCGTCCATATTCGGTTCTTATGAGAATGCTATTCGTAAGTTGATATTGCAAAATTGTCACCATGGGGTTGTGGTGACCGCAATGGGTTGTGGCCAGTGGTAAAAAGTAAATTAACGCCCGTTTTCATAATAAGCCTGAATAACTTTAACGCGTTTCTCGATTATGTACCTTTCCATGATTCAAATTGAATTAATCTGAAATTGAAAAATGTCAAATGAAACGCAGAAAAAAGCTTGACGTTTAGGTGTGGTTTACATTCAACATCGGCCCTTACAATTTAACCACCCTTTATTTGTTTTTATATGCAAAATATTATATTATTAATTCATGATTAAAAATATAAAATGCATTTATATTCAAGGAATTTGGTGGCCATGTTTGATATTTGACTTTTGTAGGTTTATGAGATCTCCATCAAATCAAGCTGACATCAACATAAATAAGTAATTTTTCCATTCCTTCAAACAAAAAAATTCAAACGAAACGTAAACAAAAGAAAGATGAAAAGAGGTTAAGGGTGTAACCCACTAACTCACTTTTGAAAAATCGATTATTTTTTTTTTGCATTTTTCGAAAGTATATATATCCAGAAACATCATGTTAAAATCGCAGATTGAACTTAGGTAAGTTTTTTTCATGATTTTTCATAAAAAAAAACTTTAATTGCATTTTTCTCGAATTAACGTTTTTTCGGTTGGTCCACAAGATTTCTCGGGAACCAGTGGAACGATTCTCATGAAATTTTAACCACATATTCTACACATAAATAGCTATAAAATGAACTACTTTCGTAATAAAATTTTGATTTTTACTAATTTTTTTTCACAAAAAACAGTGTAAAAAATCACGTTTTTTTAAATTTTTTTGTTTTTTGGCCGCCATTTTGTTATTTATTAATAAAAATTAATAATTTTAGTTTATTTTATAGCTACTGTTATAACAAATCTAAAACTTTTTGATTTTTCTGTTTCAGATAAGCCGTTCTCGAGATATCGTGTGGACCAGCGACCTATCTCTAAATCATGGTGTTATGTTTAGCTATAGTTTTTGTATAAAAAAATTGCAAAAAATGAATAAAAAAAATTTTTTTCTTGTATTTTAAGACTTTATTTATCAAGCCTAACAACTTTTATATCAATATCATTCATAGCCTGCTTGAAAAAAATTTCCGAAAATAGCCTTTTTTTCGAGCGTAGTTAGTGGGTTACACCCTTAACAAAATTTGATATTTTATAGAAAAATATGAACAAAAGGGATAATTTGAAAAATGACCATTTCGAATGAAAAAAAATCAAAATGACAATCCTGCTGGTGCTACCTATTCAAGGTGCCTTGCTAAGAATCAGTAAAAGTATTAGAAACTACCTTCCCGAAATACCATAAACAACAACATGAAACTTAGGTAGCAACCCTCGTAAATCTCCGAAATTATTATTTTTTTAATTCTTTTTGGTTTTTGATTTTTTTTTCTTTTTGACAAATATAATTTTTACTAAAACTGAATATTACCCAACCAGTGTTTCATTATCCTTAACTAAAATACAAAACTCAATCTGGGAAATCTATCTCTTTGCCAAGCACACAGAGCTCATACAACTACAGCAACCCGCAAAGTTGACTCTCTCAAAAATTAATACTTTACTAGTTGTTTGAGCCAGAGCTAACTACCAACGCTAACTTATCCCGGCAACGGAGAATATGTTCGATGTCTCCAGTATGCCGGTGGCACACTACTTAGAGTTAAAAGAGCACCCACTCAAAGTACAATAAATTTCAACAACAATCTAGATAAAATTTACAACCACGAATATCCTTGCAGTTGATAATAGAAGTTGTTAGCCACTATGGCTTCCGCCGCCTCTGCCGCCGCAGCCTTCCTTCAAGGATACGGAAAAGTGTTTTAGTTTGGTGTATTGTTTTAATTTAATGCAATTTAAAGTGACGCCAAGGCAGTTTGCTAAAGTTTAAATAACAATAACAAAAACAATGATAGCCAGTCGCTTACAACAAGGGAAACAAACAAACGAAAAAACTCCACTTGTTAGCCTCAATGAAAAGCCCGAAGTGGGCGTATATGGAACAATTTTTTTTTTATTTTGTTGTTACGTATTTTGCGCTATCGAAAATGCTTAATTTTTAAGTGCACTCAAGTGAATTCTGAACTAGTACAAAAATAAATATAGACCAAACTGGGGTGAGTTCAATTTAAAAACCTGATTGTAGCTTATCGATTGAGGTTATCGAGAACTTGTTGACAAATGTTTATAATTTTTAATTAATTAAATTTTAATTTTTTTCAATAAAAATTTAGTTCTTTATCATATAAAAAGTATATAAACTAGATTGCAGAGTAGTGCGAGTAGCTCGATACTCCATATACTCGATTCATTGTTAAATTGCTCAGGTGTTTGTTCGAAATTTTCGAGCTAAACAAAAACGAGCAGCTAAACAAAAATTGTAAAATTTTTTTATCATATTTTCTTTAGTTTTTCAATGACGTTTGCACTGTGTACAAATGGTTTGTAAAACTTACAAAAAAGTCAAAATAATCAAAAATATTTATTGCTCGAATTACTGAAAAAACCAGATGTACTCGAATAGGTGTGTCAGTACTCGTCGACCAATTGCCCGGGCTATTCGGAATGTGCGAACAAAAACGCGAGCTCTAATGACGTTTGAGCAGATTGGAAGTACTTTTGCCAATGGGGTTTTTCGACAGATCACACGTGATTACTGTCAAACTAAGTAAATGCTCTTTTTCAGTATGTATTCATTGACATTTTATTATTTTTATAACGAAAATCGACGCTCTGTGAAAAGTGTTCATCGCACACTCAGGCCAACTTATGATGTACATACATAACCGTCCTACGCAACGCATTATTCGGCAAAACTCATTATTAAATGATAATCGACAGCCTAAAGTGAAGAGAATATTGCGGGTGTAAATTAGAGCTTTGCCGAAGACCCGGAAGAATCGAGTCGACGCCGATCTCAACAACTTGGCTTATCTTATGGCACTACTTGGACGATTTGGTTCGAAAGCGTATAAAAGAATAGCTGTTCTAAGTTTTTAAGCCAGTCGATCTTCCAAAGCGTTATAATATCAGTCATTGGGCTCTTCAATAACTCGCCGAAGATCCGTATTTTGGGACCCAGCGATGAGGCCCAAGTCAATAAGCAAAATTGTCGTATTTGGGATGAAAAGCAACCCGAATACATTCAATAACAGCCATTGAAAACAATCGCTGGGGGAATCATCGACCCATATTTCTTCGTAGGCGAAGCTGGCGCCACTATAACATTGAATGGTGAACGCTATCGCACCATGAAACTGAAATCCGTGATCTCATTTGGTTACAACCAGACAACGTTCTGAAAAAATCTATTTTTCTCTTTGTGAAAGGCACATAGACTGTTTTATCTGTATTAAGGGGTCCCGATGGTCTAGAAAATTTAGGGTATTTTCAGGAATTTTTTTTTTCACAATAAAAAAAATTAGAAACGATATTTAAATTTTTTAGGATTTTTATTTAAATTCTTCTATATATAAATATAAATATAAAAAAAAAATTATATTAATAATTTTAAAAATGGCGCTTAAGTTGGAAAATACGAAATAATGGAAATAATAATATGATTCTAGTACGGGCGATAGCCATTAATGTTGCGAACAACATATTAAAATTTCAGACGATTCGGTTTAATATTATAGTTTTTTTTTTTGACAACACCAGGCCGAATAATGTAGTTTTGAGAGTTTAAAGTTTTGAGTGAATATTTTCTATTGATGCCGCCGCGAGACGAATCTAGCTCTACCTGATAAAATGACTGTACAATCGAAAATACTGGGAATACGAGTATCCCTCCAAAAACTTGGCAGTGTATTCCTTAAAGCCTTTACTTTCGAAATATTGTTTAATTCTAGACCACCGGGACCCCTTACTTTGAATTCCCCATCTATTTGCCCAGTCAAGCACTAAGTTTAAAATCATTGGTAGATTGCTCGATTTCCTCTTAAAGGTTTTTATTCACAACTAGTAGCGCGTTATAATTAGGAAATTTCGCAATGTTTGGATTCATTGTAAAGCTGCAGTGGTATTCTATTCTGTTTTTCATAAATCACGTTTTTATTTTTTTAATTGCTATTTTACTTTATGTGAAGATGTGAGGTTTAAAAACTTTTGGTCTTAGTTTTTATATTCCCGTTCTGATACAACGCAGAAAACAACTTTTCCCAAAAATGTTGCTTTAATAAAAAAGTTCCGTCTAAGTTATTGTAATTGCTCATTCGAACATTTGAATTTTGTCAAATAAAATTTTAACTTTTCGACAATAAAGGGTCTTCCAATAACAGGTGTTAGTGGTGAATGGATTGCGCTATCGAGAGATGATTAACGACTTTTTATGGCCGGAATTGGATGGTATTGATCTGGACAACGTTTATTTTCAACAAGACGGCGCTACGTGCCACACAAGCAACGAAACCATTGTTATTTTACGGGAAAAGTTTCCGGACCGTGTTATCTCTCGAAGAGGTGATCACAATTGGCCATCGAGATCTTGTGATTTAACACCTTCTGACTTTTTGCTTTGGGCCCACGTGAAAGAGAAGCTCTACGCCAACAGTCCAGGGTCGATTCAAGACTTCAAAGATGGTGTTCGTGAGGCTTTCGAGGGCACAGGGCAGCCACTTTGCAATTCGGTTATGGAAAATTTCATGAAAAGGATATTGTCTTGTAAGCGTGGTCGTGGTGGTCATTTGCCTGATGTTTTTTTTTCATTATTAACGGCATACCTTCCGCTTTATAATGATAAACGTCCGATGATTTATATTAAAAAAAAAAATACGAGTCTAACGGTTAGACGCGATAGAAGTGAAACCTTCCGTAAAACAAACTGAGAGAGAATGAGCCGAAAGCAGCATTAGGAGCGGGATAATTATAGGTTCATTATAATATTGCTATAAAGTTCATATTTTATTTTCTTCATTTTATTATTATTCATCCTGAATGTTTTCAATTTCAACAAATGATACGAGTGGCTTATGATAGCTAAATACGCTTGGTCTAAGCAAGTATTAGGTAGTGTAGTATAGGTATACATAATGCCTTCTCGCTCACCGTGGCTCCGTAATACGCAGGCGCGCACACATACGTACTAGCATACATACAAACATACACACGTATGACGCTTGAACTAAACACCAAAGCAAGTAATAGGCAGTGTAGTACATACTACAATACTCACTATACTAGCGTGGCTCAGCAATACGCAGCCACACACATATACGTATATCAACATATATCGCTTCGCAGTGTCGCAATTTTGTTTCATCGAGTCTCAAATCACTCCCAACGATTCTAAAGAAGTTTTCACTTCAATAGCATTTTTCTTTGAATATCAAAATAACACTTATGTTTGAAAAACCCTATATATGAATTTTATTGAACATATTGAAGCATTGCTCATGTGATAAAGAGGTAGTTAAATAAACATTGCTTACACATGCATACATACATATGTTCATATCAGTATTTGCATTAACCATTTCGTTGCAGCAATAGACAGATTCACATTGCTACTCTTGCTACTGCTCGGAAATTGAACAGATGAATGATGGAACAGGTAGCTACTTTTTTAATTTTTATGTAATTTTTTTTTTGTCCCCATTTATTTTATTCATCTGTCCATTGACATTAAGTATGTTGTTTACAATTTGGTCAGGATTTATATACATCGCTTAATGGCCAGTGTCAAAAGCGATAAAATTAAAATAAACGAAATAATTTACAATTAAATAATATACAATAATACAATACAAGCTTCACTTTACATGATTACATTTTCCAACTATTTTAACTATTTTTAATTATTTTTTTTTACTTATTTATATAATTGGGGCTGATAACAGCTGCACTAATGACCTCGTTATTTGTAAAAACGAAGCATTTCTTTAGGTTTTTCCAGTGTGCCTCTAGCATGTACTTGCAAGGGTGTCAATCCTTTATTGTTGTCGCATTAGCACTCGCCTACCTAATAAAATTCGTGAAAATGGAAAAGGTTTCAAAACATTGAATTATCGGCGAGCGAAACCTGAACAGTAAAAATTTTGATTTCTGTTGTCTGTCTGTACTTTAATGTTTTCGAAAAGAGCCTCTGTTTCCAGTAAATATTAATTAGTTGGTATTCAGCTTGTTTGCATTTACACACTGTTGCTGCTGCTCAATATTTAATAGCTTCTACTATTGAGCAATACTACAAAATAGAAGCAGAAATAGTTCTTTGTTAGTTTGTGTGTATATGTATTACATATATGATATGACATAGAATATAATATAGCGCCATATCCCAAATTATATATAATACAATACAAAATTATATATAAATAAATAAATCGCTAAAAGAATAGTCCAGATATCATTAGATTAGTCCGTCATGCATGAAATTTTAATACAAAACTTTAGAGGGTTCAGGAACTATAAAATATATAATTTTAAGCTACCGTGACTTACATCTTATTTCATGCAGGCGAAGTATTAAAACTTCGAATGCTGTATTTTGAAAGCTAAAACTTTTTTTGAAAAAATTTTAATATCAAATGCAGTATAAAAAAGCTGCTTCATATATATTTTTAAGCTTTAAATAAAAAATATAAAAAACAAAAACACAGATCAGTTCATAATTTTATGGCTTATTTCATGCAGTATTCATTTATTTTTTTTTTTAATTTTAGTTAAACTAATAATTTAAAAATGATTCAGTACTTTTTGTGGTATCCTTTGGCTTTATTAAAAGCTTTTAACCTTTCTGGCGTTGACTCGACTAGCTTTCTCGTTTTTATTCATCAGAGTTGCATTCGAATTGGTAGTAAATGCAAATAAACAGCCTAATACTTTTTCAGAAAACAGCCCCGAATATGAACCTTAACTGAATGCCTAACAGTTCGTTGAAATCCTCGATTATCAGCAGTGCATCAATACCCACGTCTGCAACTCTTCGCCCAAAAGGGCGACTCATCCGTGAATATTACGTTTACCCAATTCCATTCTGCAATTGTCTTAGTCCATGAAAGTCTTTTTTCCATACGTGATAATGAGAGCAGCGGTTTTTTTCAATCAATCCAGAATTTGACGCATTCTGCACGTAAGTGTCTTCAAATCGTCTATTTGTATACATTAACACCATTTTTCCTTAGAGCTGGTTCAGCTCCACGCGACGATAAGGTCAGATTTGTCACAAACAAATCAATGATCTTCCGATCTTGTTTTGTACGGCATTTTTCTTTTGGGCCTTGCCCGGGAAAGACGTCAACATTTTTAACTTAGGTATACCCATTTACTTATGAGCGTCTTCCACTTCTTCAAATATTGTGCTGCCGATGCAAGTGTCACTTTTGGACCTATAGAGTGTGTACATAGGAACACTGCTTCAAATCGGTTTTCATGCGCGGAACTCGTTTCGTAAAAACAACGTAGGCTTTCTAAATTTCTCACAAAACTCACAAATTACACAACTCGTATTGAAAAAAGTATACCCCTATATAGCAGCATATACATTTTTTTTATAACGGAGCTCTAAGTTCGAATTGTTCCGGTCGCGCTTATGTTAGCCAGAATGTGTGTGTATTTTAAGTAGGAATAAGTAAGTAAAAGTATGTAATTTTATAAAATAAATTGTATACAGCTTCGTAAAGTTGGTGTTAAGATGTAAGAAAACTGAGGTACTCATTTTCTACACAGAAATGTTTGGATTCGTTGTAAATTTCCATTGGTCTTCTTATTCAATTTTGTTTTTTTCCGTCAATTATGTTTTTTATGTGATAAGTTTTTACAAATAATGAGGTAATTAAACTGTTGTTACCTGCCCCAAAATCTGAATTTTACTTTTGAGGTCTCCCTCGCCGATAATTCAATGGTTTTGAACCTTTTCCGGTTTTATATATTATACATATTTGGGGCTAATAACAGCTACACTAATGACTTCGTCATTTGTAAAAACCATTTCCAGTGTGTCGCTTATCTGTATTTTCAAGTGTGCCAATCCTTTATTGTTGTCCCATTATCATCCGCCTACCTGATAAAATTCGTGAAAATTGAAAAGGGCTTAAAACGATTGAATTATCGGCGAGCGATACCTTAACAATTAAAATGTAGATTTCTGTTGTCTGTCCTTTAATGTTTTCAAAGAGAGCCTTTATTTCCAATAAATATTAATTAGTTGCCATATTCCAAGTGATCAGATTCGAGGAACTTTTTCCAATGGGGGTTTTTTTTTTGACAAATCACGCGTGACTACTCCTAAACTAAATATATGATTTTTTCAGTATTCACTGGCATTTCATGGTGGAAAGACTTTCGCCTCAACAAAGTTTATAAATCGTACAATTGTATTATCGACGCTCTGTGAAAGATGTTAAAGCGTTAAGCGCTTAGGACCCTTAGGTTAGTTTAAAGCGGTTGTCCACTGTAGGACGCACTCAGGCTCATGGCGCATTGTGATGCCGCGTGGGGAACTAGCCCTTATCCCTCCTCTTCTCTCTCTCTTTTTCTTCCTCGTCTATACAACTTCTGCTGAATTCATTTGTGTGCACACTCATTCTCTGGCCGTGCCTACCGATTAGGCAGCGCCCCGTAATAACTGAAATTAGTATGCTAAGACTCTTCTTAGTAGAAGTTCCGTGTGTTTAGCATTGAGAGTCGGTCACATCTGTCGGGCGATTTTGCACGTGGCTTCATTACGCCATCTTTCATTCGCTACTCTTACAATTTCCTGACGGATACGTAGTCTACATATTTGCAAGGGTATACCTATATCACTGTCTACGTACTCTTCAGTCAATTTGGTACCGATTCTCGATAGTTCATCGGCTCGGCCGTTCCCCTCAATGTCGCTATGGCCAGGAACCCATGCTATTATTACGCGAAATGACTTAGCCACCTCTTTAAGAGATGCGCGGCATTTCATGGCTATCTTGGAGGTTGTCGACTGTTTTGTGAGGGATTTTATCACCACCTGGCTATCAATGAAAATGTAGATATCATCTCTAGGTATCGCATCACACTGTACCAGTGTCACGGCTTTCATTATTGCCATCACTTTAGCCTGAAAGACACTACAGTAGTGGAGAAGCCCGAAAACTGAAGGAAATCCTCAGATGCTCAGAATATAAATACACCTCCGTCCACCCTGCCATCGAGCTTTGAGCCATCTGTGTATACATGGATGGACGCGCCGTGTCTTACCACGTCCCGTTCTCACTCTTCCGTCGAGGATAGGAGGGTCACGAACGTTGTAGTGACAAGTATAGGCGGGACTGCAGAGTCCATCTGTACGGTGCTTTCGACGGTGTGGTTGACATTGCACCGGTTATAAGAACGGATGCAAGACTTTGGACCCTGTCAACTCTTTTAATGTTCACGCCCTTCTTCAGGGCAATACCGTAGTAGAGAATTGGTATAATTACTGCTTTGTACAACCAGTGTATCATTCTGGGTTTCAAACCCCATTTTTTCCCAATGAGCCTTCCGCAGGAGTATAGCGCCATCGTAGCTTTACGTACTCTATCTGGGACTGTGGGAATCATCGGCGCATATTTATTCAATGACGAGTTAGGCGCCAAGGTAAAATTGAATGGCGAACGCTATCCCGCCATGTGAAACGACATTTTGTTGCCGGAAATTGAAGCCTGCGATCTCCATAACATTTGCTTCCAAGACCCCGTAATGCTACTTGCCATACTGCTCGTGAAACAATGGATTTACTGCGTTGTCGTTTCGGTGCGCAATTTATCTCTCGTCTCGGACCAGAGGATTGGCGATCAAGATCGTGTGGTATCATACCTTTAGAATTTTATTTATGGGGCTGTGTAAGGTCTAAATGCTTTCGATTGCGGCCTTGGAAGCCAACATTACTAAAGTTATTCAGGAGATATCACTCGAAGTCCTCCCGCGAGGCATTCAAAATGCTTATGTATGGTCGAATTACGATGCAGTTGCAGCCAACATCTAAAAGGGATTATCTTTAAAAAATAAGTGTCATGAATGGTTCTACACCAAAATAATAAAGATTATATAATCAACTTAAATGTTCGTTGTTTTATTTCAATTTAAAATCTGATACTTCTAAAATCATCACAAGTTTTCAACGTTTTGAAAATTTCAAAAAAATTCAACAAAATTTCATACCCTTGAGCAAGAATAGAAAAATGTCTAGCAAGCAGTTTTATAGTCAATTGAATTTTGGGATAATAGTTTTATTTTTGTATTTATTCGCAAGTTTCAAGTGGCCAAGAAACGCATGGATTTTTGATTTTTGGTTTTTTTGCTGATGGTGTTGGGAGTTTCCTTTGAGCCGCTTCAAATTTACACTTGAATTAACATTTGTGGTTTTAGAGAATTTTTAATTTCGTCAAAGTCGAAGGAAGAACCAAAATATTTTTTTTTTTTTACAAAATAGAGGTTTCTTAAAAAAAATCGATTTTTGATCAAAATTTTGGCCTTACAGTGTTTATAAAAAAAATATTTATCGGTGAGAAAAAATCTTGGATTAATTACTAAAAATATATTTATTTAAAAAGCTCGTGTTAAAATGTGAGACTAATCGGTTTAGCCGTTTTTGAGTAAAGCTGGCCACCGATAGGATAGGAAACACATTTTCAAATTTGCGTGTAACTTCGAAAATATTCACTGGAACGATGTTAAATTTTCTGTGTGTATTCTTAAATATATATACGTGAATAAAAAAAATAAGAAAAAATCGATTTTTTGAAAGTTCTAAATGTATATAACCCCTTTAGTGGTAGAATAAGCTATATTTTCTTAGAAAAATTGATTAAAATTATATAAGAGGTAAATAAGTTGTCAATACTTTTCAATAAGTCCTAGTTCTATAATTGTTTAACGCAGTGAAGGCTTAAGGCTACAAATTAACCAAAGAAGTTCCGCTGACGTTAAGCCTCACTATTGCATAGTATAGACTCTTTGAAAATTTTATATGTATATATCAACTTGGAATTGAAAGGCGCTATTTTTCTTCTAAATTCCAGGTATTGAACTTGTAAACAAATCCAGTCATTGTATTGTTTTGCACTGATTCCAGATTATTTGTGTGAAATATCAACTTGCCGAGCAAAGACAACTTCTCAATGGATCGATTAGCTATACACTTCGCACATGGTTGCATTTGTCAACAGCGGGAAATTCTTTGTTCTCTATATTTTTTGGTTGGAAAATCTGATTCCCAAAACTTCAATGCATCGATAATAGACTGCCTGATATAAATTATTAACTAATATTATTAACTAATCAATCAGGGAGGTGACACCTCTATGCTTTCTTCCATGTGCTGCATGCCCAATCAATTTTTATGAATTTTTTCCATTCAACCCTTTAACGGCTCTGAGACATATACACCTGCATACACCTTTGTATAAAGCTTGAAACTTTTATTTATACGGTTTTTGTTATACAATGGACAATATTTTATTCAAAATTAAGACAAAAAAAGTTTGCATGAAATATATTGCGAATATTGAAAAAAAGATAAAATTACAAAATTATCCGAGCAGAAGTATTAGTTTCACTTACAAAAATAATCATAATTTGATCAAATCAAGGTGTATTACTTTCTATCATAGTTTATATTCAGTAGATAAATTCCTCCTCAAATTTGTTTTTCCATAAATGGAGGGACCTATAATTTTTCGCTGCTGCCCAAGTTTTTTTGAGGGGCTTTTTCATAGTAAAAAGAAACCCATTGCCTGCCGCGGGGCAATCGCTATTAAATAAATGTTAACTCACTTGATGTTTCTGGCCAGGAGATTCAAGCCTGTGCCATTTCGAATGGTATTCTTGCACCAACCCATTCGGCTACGGCGACCACCCATATTAAATAATACTTGAGCATAATGCATTTAACATAATTTTTTAAATTCTTGGCTTTTTTTTACAAGTCAGATTTATGTAATTTAATTATTCTGAATCCATTACACAGAATATTTGGCCAAATTTTCAATATAACTTCTTATTTGGAAATAGTGGTCCCACAACCATCTTACTGATTAATTCAAATTAAAATTGCAATTAATTTTAAAAAATTCTTTCTCGCCATTTTGGATATTTTGAAGCTGAATTTAGATTCGCAATCGGCAAACTCGATAAACCTAAACTGCATTTTACTCCAAAAAATAATAATTGAAAACAAGATCTGGCATTAAATCCGCTATATTGGATTTGTTATTTGAAGATTTGAATGCAGGACATTAACAGGCCTCAATAAATATTTTACATTTTGTATAATCTTTTTTAGAGCTGCTTTGTGGTTAATTTGATTCGATTTATGGTAATTGCACTCACTCGCATTTACTTGTACTTTAATGATATACTAAATAAGAGCGAAGCCATATATTGGGTGCCCTATTAAGAGTGATTACTATGACATTAGCGTATATTTTCCCTCACTGCCTATATTACTCTATGATATGTGATATATATTTCTGGTAAGGGATTAGCATAAAAATCGTATTCAACGATAACAACTTTAAAAGACATATTTGAGGTGATTTACCATGGAAAGATCTCAAAAAAAGCATGCTTGTATATGATAACCATATTTCTGTACCTTATGTTCCTTCTCATTCTTTAAGCCTTTTTTCCTGGATAATAATTAGATGACACTTTTAATAACAACTATAGAGAGATGTTCTACAAATATTATCGCTCCTTATCAGGTATATGGATCTTTAAAAGATTCAGACGTTGTGTGAAAATACTAAACAAAATTTAGTGTAAATATTTGTGCTCTATTAAAACAGCAAAAAATTCAAAAGGTCAGCCTTAGCACAATCAGCCATTAAAATGGAAAATAACAAATGGGTTAAGTCGGATCTTGAAAAGCCTCAAGCATTTGCTCGTCACTTATCCCTAGTTTTTAGCCCCCATGATATCGAACCCTCGCTAAGTACTGCTCAAAAAGTTAAAGACACCCTGGAGCTCATGCACCAGATGGACACACCCATAAAAAAATTTACAAAAAACGAAGTGAAAGAAGCGAAAAAAAAGCCAAAAACCCAAAAAACGAAGTGAAAGAAGCGATAAAAAAGCTAAAACCCCAAGAAAGCCCCCGG
Source organism: Anastrepha obliqua (assembly GCF_027943255.1). Lineage (NCBI taxonomy): Eukaryota > Metazoa > Arthropoda > Insecta > Diptera > Tephritidae > Anastrepha > Anastrepha obliqua. The sequence continues at coordinate 56,662,136 of NC_072893.1, read as the reverse complement.
GTATGGCTCTAGTCTAGGTCGTACGACGTTACTCGTATTGTAGGATCAAGAGAGAGCCACGTTTACAGTATATATAGAAGGCGTTAGAATATAACAGAGAGAGAAAGAGAGTGACGCGTAAACGTATAGCACTACCGCTATATTACTATAATAGAGCGGAAGAGAGCAACATATTGTTAGAATAGGATAGATAGAATTTCGCATGCGCGTGCCTTGTCTATGCACGTCATAGTGTTAGTCGCTATATGTCCGCACGGCCCTAACGCCTTGCTAATACATCGGAGTGAGAGAGAGTACATGTGCGCACGGCCCTAACGCCACGCTTATACATCGGAGCGAGAGAAAGAAACGTATACTTCGATAGATCGTAGTTTTTTGTAAATTTTGTCTATTTGTATTCTCTGCAAATTTTGTGAATTTATTTAGATATATATTCTTTGGCTCTCTCTCTCTCTCTCTCTCTCATTCTCTCTCGGGTCTCTCCCTCTTTCTTTGTCTGCCTTGAAATTGCACTTCTGTTATGTGGACTACATTTGTTTACTACATCAAAAATCATAAAACTCAAAGTGAAATGTTTATGAAAATTTCAAACTTTTTAATCGGAATTTTAAGGAAAACTCTGCGCATGTAGTTTTTCGCTCATTAAATTCTAATATAATAAAGTATAAGCTTAAAGATGCTCAAAAATCCGTTGATATTTAATAACTTTACTCTGAAAGCAATGCATTTTATTTTATATTGGCTTGAGCTTGAGAACTTAAAATGGTAATACAAAACAGAAATATTTTTGGAATGGATTATATATATATGTATATGTAATTGGCGGGTACACCCTTTTTGGGTGTTTGGCCGAGCTCCTCCTCCTATTTGTGGCGTGCGTCTTGATGTTGTTCCACAAATGGAGGGACCTACAGTTTCAAGCCGACTCCGAACGGCAAATATTTTTTATGAGGAGCTTTTTCACGGCGTGTTTCATGCACGGAGATTCGAACCTATATACTCACAAATATTATCTTTTTTAATTCTGATTAAAAAGTTTGCCATTTTGGCGAAAATTTGTCGAACTTTTATAAATCTTCTACACAGTTTGAAAGTTGGATTAATATCTATTCTACATATATACTTATAGACAATAATTTTGAAAAAAAAAATATTAAAAAATAAATTTTAAATGGTCAAAAATTGGCTTACTCTTATGGTGCTTTTAACCACGGACAAATGCAGGAAATGCAGAGAGGAGGTTAAGGAAACTTTAGAACACATTCTGTGCATCTGTTCATTGGCATTATTAAAGACGCGTTTAAAATGCCTGGAAGCCCCATTGTTTGAGCGTCTGGAGGACGCCTCAAAAGCGGATCTCCCAGCTCTGCTTAGATTCGCCAAAAGCGCTGACATCCTACATGATGTATTCGGTATTCATAGAGGTCGGTCTCCATCTGGTATCGCTAGGGACCAAAAGGTCTATGCGTGGCTTATTGCCAACCAGGCTAACCTAACCTAACCTATGGTGTTTTTATAACAATGCAATGAGTTCAGATATTAGTTAAACTGTCTTTTTTCAAATTCCAAGTCGAACGGTCGTAAAGAGGCACCCTTAAAAATGAGTATGCATATAATGAAATAGTGAGTGTGGCACAGTTTTGAACTAACTGACAAACTGGCAACCACAACCAAATTCGCGCTGACATTAGCGTTGCATTCGCGGTCTCGTTTGCAGCACATTTTTATGCCTGCACCGGCAGCGGTGTCCAAAATAGTTTTCGAGGCCATAAAACTGTCGTGTTTTCCAGAATTCGTATTCGTATTCATTTGTTGGCGCTTACCATTTCAAATTTATAAAACTGACAACGGGTAAACTGAATATTTTTATGTGACCAAACAACAACAATGGCAAACTTTGCCTATAGGCATTAATGGACACCAACAATTGTGTTTATGTGCACGTGTCGAATTTTTGCGAAGTATGCGTATACGCCTGTGTGCAATCTGCAGTGTGCACTGATAACTGGCCACTATAAAATCTATCTATATTTACAATCTCTTCCCCTAGGTAGGCCCCATGGAGTTCGCCTAGTGCACATGTATTCATTTACTACAATACATTTATGTGCACCAGCACTTGTATTCAGTGATTTGTATCTGTGTGTATGTGTGTGTGTTAGTGTGCGGTTTAACCACAGCATCCCATCCGGCTTTGCAGTGCGCGTTTGAACAGCCCAAGTGTCAGTTTTCCATGCAGTGCACTTCCTAAACAACACACCCACGCATCGGGTAACAGTTGGAAGTTAGTGGATTTGTGCGTTAGATAAAGCTTTTCACGTTTGTGCTGGTGGCTTTTAACATATTGTGAATTTATATTTGCATGTCCTTGGGATTTAGCGCATGTGAAAAAGTTGGAAAGTTGGCGTTTTTTATATTTTTGTGTAATTTCAGGGAAAAGGCATTTAACATGCGGCAACCTTTCCAATTTCACATATTAAATTTATTTATTGACTAAGGCGCATTGTGTTGAAAATATTTTTTAGACTTCAAAACGATGATTGATTGAAGTGGAATAAAATTCTGCTTCACCCAGCTTCTGACCATCGCAATGCCCACCAAAGCGAAGGGCGAGTTGTCAATTCAGATCATTAAGTATATATAGGGTGAGTCACAAAGTTTAGAATTCCGTCAAAATACAGTCAACAAACATATTGGAATAGCTAAATCGACTACTATCACCAATTTTGTTATATTTATGTACAAATCAATGGGTTATAAATACGACTGTTCTTCGCCATAATTTTTTCAAAAGTATCTCCTGCATAATTTTTCAAAACAAAAACAATTAACAATCAACGTTTTTTTTCAAGTGTCCTGACTTTGTCTCGCATTTTATAGCATACGATGGGTGCCTTTGATTTGGCAGGATTTGGCAACCCTGGTGTTGCAATCTGGCAACTGACAGCTGTATCGCAAAGCTTGACATTTTTTGGCTTTTATGCAGTCAGAACGTTTTGAAATACCAGCGCTATTTGTGTTGTTTACGGTAACTTAAAAGATTCTTCTCGGTCCAAAAATGGAATTAAATCGTGAACATTTTCGTGCGATTATTTTTTTACAACTTTCGGCGTGGATTAACTCAGCAACATTGCATGGATGAACTTAATTCATTTTTTAGCGATGAAGCTCCATCAAGGACCAGTGTTTATCGATGGTATGGTGAATTCAATCGTGGTCGTAGTTCACTCCAAGACGAATTTCGTGAAGGTCGTCCAAAATCAGTTGTTGTTCCGAAAACCATTGATGCTGTGCGCGAACTGATATTGCAAGATCGTCATGTGACCTATAGTGAGATTGAGACAATCTTAGGCATTAGTGGGACCAGCATACATTCAATATTGCATAAACATTTGACTGTCAAAAAAATTTGTTCGCGTTAGATCCCACACAATTTGTCAATCGCTCAAAAAAAGGTCGTGTCCATTGGTCGAAGAAAATGCTCAAAAAATACGATCGCGGGGCTTCGAAACACGTCTATGACATCGTGGCAGGTGATGAATCATAGATTTACGCGTATGAGCCCGAAAGTAAACAGCAGTCGACTGTATGGGTGTTTCAAGATGACCCAAATCCAACAAAAGTTGTTCGCGCACGAAGCACCTCCAGCAAATGGTCGCCTGTTTTTTCGGAAAAACTGGACATGTCGCAACCGTACCACTAGAACAACGCAGAACAGTAATTCTGAGTGGTACACAACCATTTGTTTGCCAGTTGTCTTCCAAGAAATTAGGAAAACCAATCGCCAAAGACGGATCACTCTTCACCAGGACAATACGAGCTCTCACACATCGGCTCAAACAACTGCATTTTTGAGCACCCAAAACATCGAATTAATGGGTCATCCGCCGTATAGTCCTGACTTGGCACCGAATGACTTCTTTTTATTCCCGTACGTAAAAAAATAAACTGAGAGGTTAACGTTTTTCGACACCTGAAGAAGCGGTTGCGGCATTCAGAATGCATGTTTTGGAGGTACCTCATTCAGAGTGGCAAAAGTGCTTCGACAATTGGTTCAAACGCATGCGAAAGTGTATAGATCTTCATGGAGAATATTTTGAAAAACAATAAAGTGATTTTCGATGATTAAAATTTGTTTTTGTTTTCTAATCCCGAAATATAAAAGGCACCCTTCGTATACTATAAGCAGTTATCGATAATGAACAATAAAGAGTTGGTCATACGATGCCAAAGTGTAAGAGTAAATTTAGCTGCCACGTCATTAGGAATTCGGCAGCGGAATTTCGTTTTACTCATTTCAAACGTATTCAAGCGCTTGTCAAATTAGTCGACAACGAAGTAAATAAGTTAAGGTTGCGTTAATTTTTTTCACCAACGCAATATCAGCTTTTTCGTAAGCAAACCACTGTCATAACCCCAGTTACGTTAGCGTATAAGCTGATTCCTTCAAAATCGGTTAGAGCCGATTAACGGTCAGATGGTGACCACAGTCAATGTTAAGCACCTTAACCGCTTTGCATTTAGGGCGAACACACGTACATACACATAACCATTAATTGAGAAACCAGCTGGGAATTTTTGTTCTCTGCTGAGCAGCATTGCAAAACACATTAGTTCGCGATTGTTTTTTGTGAGACACTCGTATAGGTGTAATATCCCTTGTGATTTGAGTCCAGCAACGCAGAGTAATAGTGGCCGCTTTTTGGCTTTGCAATAGTTAGCCACTGATTTTAATACTCTTAAGCGATTAGCAGAAGATGATAGCTTAATAATAACAGCAGACACAGTAGAGTAGCTCTGCTTACGCAGTCGAAATGCGGATCAAACTTGTGGCGCAGTCATATTGAGAGAATGACACAGGTTATCAAAAATATGTTCAATATTCTCACCATACATGTGCGGCAGGCCGTTGATGATGAGATCGGTGGAGACAGCTTAACTTTGGCACTCGTCCAGCTGAGTCTTAAGTAGCGCAATTTCACTCTATAGTTGATCATTCAGCTCAATTTGTGCCTCAGATTATTCTTCCACACGTTCTTCCATTATTTTCATAGCTTTCCTCAAATTCGCCATCTCAGCCGTTATTTCGCCAAACCGCTGCATCACTCGCTCTTCGAAAGTTTTAACTCGTTATAAATATAAATATTTTTATACATAATGAATGAAATGAAATTTTGGACACATGTTTTATATAACTTTTAATTGAAAGAGCTAATGCAAGTACACGAGTTAGCTCGTGATCGGTCAACAACGTTTGGGTATAAAAACACGAGCTAAGTCGTGACCGGGCAGAAAACAGCTAACTGATGATGTGTAAGATGCTTCTTGAACGACAGAAAAGAAAAAGTTTTCTCCAACACGTAGTCATTGGCGATCTAAAATGGATCTATTATGATAACTCTAAGCGTCGAAAATGTTGCAGCCTGCCGGGAGAATCGCTGCCAGGTCCATCGATAGCGAAAAAAAATATTCATGCTTCAAAGGTTATGCTGTGCTTCTGGTGGGATCAGAAGGGTGTCATCTATTATGAACTCTTTAAACCATCTGAAACCATCCCTGGCGATCGTTACCGACTGCAGCTAATGCGTTTGAATCGAGCTCTCAAAGAAAAGTGGCCGGAATGGGACGGTAGACATGACAAACTAATTTTGATGCATGACAACGCCAAAAATATTTACAGGAACTGAATTGGGAAATCTTGCCCCACCTCTTTATTCCCCAGATTTTGCACCTTCGGATTACCATCTGTTCCGATCAATGCAGTCAATATTATATTTTCAGGTAGCAAACGATATATGTATGTTTGTGTATGTACTTAACTTAGTGATATATGTATGTACATGTGAAATTCATTAAATTTCGACTAATTTTATTTGTTGAACTAAAAACTTTGAAATTTCAGAATTTTCCTTCATATAAAGCACATGCTCGGAATTATTTTACTTGAAAGAAAATGGTCAATGAAAGTATAAAAAAAAATTGTCAAACATCAACGCGGATTTTGAATGTCTAAACTTGCACTTTATTATGGAAATTATAAAAAAATTGGTACGTAATGAATTAAATGCTGCTGGCTTTTGACATAATTTCAAAAAGTCTGGCAGTATGCAGAAATTAGGTAAAAAATCATCAATTGTTGCTGTTGCATCAAAAACAAATCAATCTCTTCTTTGTAGTTAAACTTTAAAATATTTACTGTCGCTTTTTATGTTTGTTTTTGAATGTGCCCAATGTAATGGCGGCCGCCGTAGCAGAATGGGTTGGTGCGTGATTACCATTCGAAATTCACAGAGAGAACGTTGGTTCGCATCTCGGTGAAACCAAAATTAATAAAAACATTTTTCTAATAGCGGTCGCCCCTCGGCAGGCCATTACAAACCTCCGAGTGTATTTCTGCCATGAAAAAGCTCCTCATTAAAATATCTGCCGTTCGAAGTCGGCTTGAAACAGTAGGTCCCTCCATTTGTGGAACAACATCAAGACGCACACCACAAATAGGAGGAAGAGCTCGTCCTATTCTTCAAACTAAAGCTGCCAGCCGATTTTGAATGGCAAAGGCTGACTTTTTTGAGTAGGGGGCAAAGGTAGGAGGAAAATCAAGTGACGCTAACTGACAGTGGTCGGAACGAGAAAGAAATGGCAAAAAAGATAAAACAAAAACGCTAAACTCAATCAAGAAGAAGAAAAAGAAGTGGTAACCAAAATATTTGAAAATTTTTTTTGGTTTAAAAATTTAGTTTAAATGATCATTATTAGGCTTGTTAAAGACTCGTTAATTTTTTTTATTTGTAGTGACAACATGTTCTGATGGCCTAGTTAACAGTTATTTTTACACAAATCTATTCTTGCGATTGAGATTATCACAAAAAAAATATATAATAATTCAAGCAAAACAAGCAAAACAAGCAAAACAGAAATTAGTTATTTCAAATTATTTAACTTTGAGTATCTATTTCTTACCTAATTAATATTTTGTTGATTATCCATTATTTTTTAAAACTGCGAAGTTAACTTTCTATTAACTTTGGCATCTCTCTAAAGGAATATAGTTCCCTGCTTTCTGTATTCTGTAGATGGGCACTTTGCAGTAACAAACAGTAAAAATTCAGTAAATATAATTTTTAACTGATTTTGCTATTTAGTTTTCATTGCCACTAAGCTTATACTGACTGCTGAAAAAAAGGTCAGTAAAAATATTTTTTTGCTATTTAGTTTTCATTGCCACTAAGCTTATACTAACTGCTGAAAAAAGGTCAGTAAAAATATTTTTTACTGAGTACAGGAAAAAATTTCAAAAAAATAGTTTTTACTGATTTCTGAAAAACTTGAAGGGAAAGTATTTTTTTTACTGATTACTGAAAAAAATTGCATTAAAGGTATTCTTTACTCATTAAGGGAGTATTCTAAAGAGGGATTTTTTAAGAGCTATAGGAAAGTTTTTCAAAAAGACACAAGTAAAATTCAGAAAAATGTATGAAATTTTTATTTAAATCGATAGTACAGTCCATATAATTTAATGTTTGACGATAATTTCATGCAAATGTTGACCGCGACTGCGCTTCAAATGGTCCATCCGCTTAGTCCAATTTTGGCATACTCTTTCCAATGTTTCGGCCGGTATCTCTCATATAAATGCTTTAGTGTTGTCTTCCAATGCGTTAATTGAAGCAGGCTTGTCTGAGTAGACATAAGCTTTAACATAGTCCCACAAAAAATAATCTAAAGGCGGTATATCGCACGATCTGGGTGGCCAATTGGCAGGTCCCGAACGTGAAATAAAATTTTCACCGTTTAAAAAAAATCGGAATTGTTGAAAAAATATTTTTTTTTCAAACAGGCGCCGTATTTTGCTTAACTTGTCCAAGGCTCATTCGATAGCGGCATCTATAATAATTAGGAATCCGTTTGATTTTTATTTTTCAGATCACCAGGAAGGTTGGAATCATGCATGCCAGTACACCCTCTTTTTTTTGGACCCCTACTTTGACTGCGCATAATTTTGTGCATTTAATATCGTTCCACAGATTTCCAATGGGGTTAAGGTCAAGGCTTTGTGCTGGTCAATCCAGAAGAATCCACTTCACCACTTTTACTGCATGCTGAGGCTCGTTATGATGCGTTAGTCATCAGTTCAGTGGCATGGACTCCATGAAATATGGCTCCATCGTATTTTTGAGAATATCGAGATAAGCAAACTAATCCATATTGCCATTTATGCTCACTATAAGTCCAACCACCTTCCTATAAAAAAGATTTCCAAACGTTCAAGTTACCCTCAACATGCTTGGTAAAAATTTTATGTCTTTGCTTCTATGGGCATTTGCGAAAGGCAAATATTGATATTTTTTCTGCAGTAGCGTTTTTTTTCTGCTGACACACCCATACAATTTATTTTCAATGGGGCGTATTTGCATAACTCTGCTTGATATATTCAGCCTATATTTCACATTTATTTCCAGCGAAATCGCTCGAGAAGACTTAAAAGGGTCACATTTACTTTTCTTAACGATGGCCGTGTCCTTGTTGTCTTTTGCGCAGGTGCTTCCGAACTTTCTTTCTTTTAAGCATATTTTTGTCTGTGCTAATTCATTTCATGGCAAGTAAGCAGGTCCTTCTCCAAATTTCAAATAAAAGAAACAAATATAAATATCTGGAATTATATTGAACAAGAATTTATGGAACAAATAGCTTTAATTATCTTAACTATTTCTGAAATAGAACTGCGTTATTTCATTGTCCAACGCAAAAATAGAGCAGTAACAAGTTAACGTGACTTATTATCCGATTTTAGAGAGAAGTGATTCACAGCATAGTTATGTACAAATATCAGTTAATGTCCTATGAAATAACAATTCATATAGAGGATACTACATAGCTGTATATGTATGTGTATTTAGTAAACTTCTAAAAAATTTGCTAGTAAAGTTTCTCTTAAAGCCTCAAAAGGAGAAAATCCTCTTTGAAAAATAGTGTGGCTTTGCCAACAATCCAAGCGCAGAGTTACTATTTACAGGGTTCAAACTGTGTTTAGATTTGTGTGTGCGAACACCACCAAAAAATATTGCAAGCATCATGCTGTTCACTAGACAGTGCTAGTTTACTGGGGTGGCAGCCCTTGGTCGGGAAAAACCCGAGTCATTCCTGTAAAAGTTGACGACACACCAATTCCGACGGTAAACAACCCCAACATTTTGAGTTTAACCTTCGATAGTTTGCTCTCCTTCTCAGCGCACACAACCGCAATTGCCACTAAAGTCCAAAATCGCAACAAGGCCCTCAAATCGCTTGCCGGCAGCACTTGGGACAAAGACAAAGAACTGTTGCTATCGACATTGAAGGCAATTGGTCGGCCGGTTCTGAACTATGCTGCGCCTGTCTGGTCGCCTGAAACTAGTAACACGCAGTGGATAAAGCTACAGAAATGCCAAAATACTGCCATTCGGACAGCGACCGGTTGCCTCCTGATGCTCCCTGTTCAACATTTTCACAACGAGGCACAAATGCTCCCAGTAATGGAGCATAACAAACTGCTCAGCAAGCAGTTCCTGTTGGGATGTTACCGCAAGTTTCACCTCTGCAGACACCTGCTTGAGTCTGAGCCGCCTCCCAGGCACGTCAGGAGACACCTCTTAAACTACGCCTACGAAATCTTGGACAAAACTGACCGTAATCTACTGGGACTGACAGTGTTTAAACAGTCAATAAACCACATTCACCGGGAGATCGTCACCACCTTCTTAAGCTCCCGTCCTGTGAATGCCGTAATCGGAGTCCAACCACCACCTATAGCAGATGAAGAGCTCCAGCTTCCTCGTGAGACACGTGTAACACTGGCACAATTACGTTCTTCCCTCTGGACCCAACCTGTCAAAACTGCATGTTTCCTGGGCCTACCTTTAGATGAGCTAGACGAAGACGACCGGTAATATGACCTACACTGGCGGGGTTTCTATTACTGTTAACAAACAAACAAACAAATTGCAAGCATCATAGAAAAGTAACAGCGTAAAGAAAAAGAAAACAACCTCCGAAAAGGTGAAAAAAGTAACCATATTAAAATATACGAAGGTACATTTGTATGTATGTATGTATGTATGTATGTGTATACCTATTTATCCTGCCTTTTCGCGTGATTAAAGAGGTCAACAACGGCGGTTGCTACGCTCATTGATTTTGTTTTTCCAAGTTAAAATTACCTGACCTTTTTTCGGAAGTCACCCCCTTTTTCTTGTTTTGTTTGCGGAGTCTTGTGGTAAGGTTAAATAAATATGTACAGGAAACATTTTTCAAAATATTCCCGAAATTTTTATTGTAACTTACGGCTTTTCAAGCTCGCTACAAATAAAATTGAGTTGGTTTTATACCCTATGTTCAAAAAGTACCGGGAATGTTTAATTTAAGCGAACCGCCAACGTGGGAACCGGTCCATTTTTATTTTCTTACGTTGGTAAGACTGTAAAATACACATCTGTCACTTTTTAGCACCATCGGATCATTAGTGTCTGCCTGGCCGGCCGGCAATGTGCGCAAACAATTCTTGGACTTTGCATGATGATAACGCGCCATCGCACCGAACCCAAATTGTGCTGGATTATTTGACCAAACACAAAGTAAATACCATCGTGCAAGCACATAATTCATATGATATGACCCCGTGCGACTTCTTTTTGTTTCCCAAGTTGAAGTTACCACTTCGTAGAAGAAGATTTAAGTCGATAGAGGAGATCAAAGATAATGCGACGAAGGAGCTGAAGGCCATCCCTTCGTCGGCCTATCAGGGCTGCATGGAGGACTGGGTTAAACGTTGGCACATGTGTGTTGCTTCAGACGGGTCATATTTTGAAGGAGATAAAATAAATTTGCCTGAAATTTAACTCTGTATTGTTTTAATTACACATTGCCGCTACTTTCTGATCATATGGTACTTGTTCAAGGTGGCGCAAAATTAATCATCCCATTGAAATATTTATAATATTCATAATGGGCATCGTACGTCAATCATATTTGACACTTCTTAACTAGACAGCTACACTATAGAAACCGACAGGCAAGCAATCGACAGCGTAAAGGCCGCAATAAAGATTTTCATCAATCAAAATCATTGCCTATTTATTTAGTAAAAAAAATTATTCAAAAATAAAATTAGAAGATTACGTTTTTTGTATAGCCAAGTTTGAAGTTGCTCAAAATTTTCGTAAATTGTTGATGAATTCCTTTCGTGACAATCTTTCGTTTTCTCCCTATATCTAAAATAAAATGTCGTGCATTCGTTATACTGGCCTGGTGCTTTGATAATAGTTTCAAGCCTGAAATAAAGCAAAACAGCGCTTAATACTTTTTACTTGATCACGATTTCAAAAGTCTTCGTACCTATTAGTGAAAAACTTGGTCGAATGTATATACATATATGTAACTGAGTTACGAAAACAATATGTATTAGAAACGAAATAAAAAAACAAAACCACTACAATTAATAACAAAAATAAGTAATGAAATTCCTCATTTCCTTACTTCAATGAAATCTAATTATAAGGCAATGTAATACAAGAATGATAGAAAGAAAATTGCGCCCATCAGAGAGCGCGTGACGTCACGTTCTACCGAATTGTGCAGTATTACCAACCATTTGCTCTTCGCAATAAATTTAGTGCTTTTTTATGCCGAAAATGCGAAAATTTTGAAGTTTCGTGTTTGTTTCTTTTTTTTTAATTTAACGATACCGAAACTTTAAGTTAAAAAAAAACTGTATTATTATACAAAAAAAGGTTAAAAAAAGCCACTCTGAGAAGATTTTAGTGCTAATGAAAATTAGTTGGTTCTTATAAAATTTGATATTTTGAAAGTGTGAATTTAATTTTTCGCTCCTTTGAAGGTTATGCAAGAATATTAAATCTTCTTCTCTCAACTCTTTTTAAGATTGAAATCCTTTTTACACATTTTAAAAAGCGTTTGAATTTACTGAACGCGATTACAACTATAGAGGTGTAATCGTTTCTTCCGGCCATGAATCCTTAGTGGGACATAGGGCATCAAGAGGTGTATTTATTGTAAAAATAAGCCACATAATACCAGAAAATACTAAAGAAACCATACTGACATTTTTACAAAAAGAGTACCTTATCTAGTTGCATAACCTCAAATATAGCAAAAAAGTTGTTCCTCCCTTAACAAAGAGTCTCGCTTAACAAAAAAACTCATAAATTAAATTGTACATAAGCATAACACATTTATTTAAAAAAAAAGCACATTGTAAAGGCAGTTTGTCACGCATACAAAGTTCTTTAAGTAATTCAATAAAAATTTAGTGTTTTATTTTCTTTAAATGGGCATTTTAGTGCGTTTTTATATCCAAAGCTAGGCAACAGTGACTTGACTGCTCAAAGCAGAAGAACACTAACAACACCTGCAATCGGGGGCCATGCCACCAGATGTTAAAAAAAAGTAAAGCTAAACAAAACTGAGTGAATTATTGAACTAATTTTTAAAATATTTATATTTTACAAAATTATAATCACTACTTTTAATTAGAACAGGCTAGAAAAATGTCATGAAGAAAGATCTAAAACTCCGAGACTAAATAACAAAAAAAAAATGCTAAATCAAGTTACGAAAATGGTAATCTGGCCATACTGGAGCTAAAACCTCGTAACTAATTGTCAAATTCGCTGAGCGCAAAGTAACGGTACCACGATAGGCGGCTTCTCATTATTCTTTCCATCATGAGTGTAGTAATTTTCAGCCTTTCATATCCTTTTCATAGCACTTCAAATATATTTATATATTTATGTACATACTTATACATATATCACTTTTTGAAGTAATCGACCAACGACTTTAAAATACAGACTTTCTCCGTTGTTGGCGGGAACAATTTTATCAGTTGTTCGCGAAACTTGCAAATTATTATTGGTTTTTTCCTAATATTTTTCTCTTTGAGAGCGAATTCTCGGAAATTGAGCTACTGGATAATTTTTGCATGAGAAAACTTAATATTGAAACCTGCTTATGAAGAAAATATAATTTGAAATAAATGAGCTGTTATTGACTAAAAATTAAAAACTCTTGCTAAAATGCATCATCCTCTATTTTTATATACCAGCGTACTTTGCGAACTATTCGCATTTCGCATTGCCAAAGAAGCTAAAAATTTAGTAAGAAAAGAAACATTTTTTATTGATTGAGTACAATGTCTGCAACACAATTTGAATAAATGAAAGTGAGCAACAATAAAAATACCATAACAAGTAGGTAAAAAAACAAAAGCAAAAACATACAATAGAAGTATGGAAGGGTGTAAGGTGGAAAATGAAAACGGAATGGTATGTAAGTAATAAATGTATTCGCCTTAAAAACTTTGTAAAACCAAACACAAATCAAAACCCCAGCAAAAACGAGTACGAAAACGGTGCTCACAAAAAACGAAGGATAATCAAACTAAAGTTCAGCAACAGTCGCAAAATACCAGCGGACAGAAGTTGATAGAGAAATGAATAGAGAAAAGTTGACAAAAACGAATGATCAGTGGTGATGGTAAAAAATGAGAGCAATAAATAACTTTTAACTCGCATTCGATAGCAGCTAAAACAATTTAAGGTAGGCGAGGAGGAGGGAGATGGGGAAGGACAATTGATTGAAGAGTTTACGATTTATTGTCACTCGCATGCGAAAAACAGTATTTGCTTTCAGAATTTACATAAATAATTGCTATCTTCAGAAAGGGTGCCGAAAACCAGCACCTACATGCATATTCTACGTATATTTGCATACTCATATATTATATTTACATACATAGCTACGTATATAAGTTAAATTGTATGAACGCCAAATTAAAACTAATGGCAACGACCGCGCTTTTTAGTATCGTTTGTATTTTAAAAGGGTGTTTTAAAAAAAGCAAGCCAGCGGTCTAATAATACAGTGTGACCAGATTCTAAAGCATTTCATGCAACCAAAAGTTGATGAAAGATTACACCTCACATAACAAAATCACAATTTTTATGATATTTCTAGCATTTTAGCCTATAGAAAGAGTTTTTTTTATCAGTATTTAAAGTTTGTCAAATTCGATGAAATTGTATATTTTTTCAGGAATTCTTCTGGAAATTTATCCAGACTTGCTGTTTTTGATGGCGGGGATTTAATTCATGAAGTTTAGTTTTGGCTAAAACTTACGCTAGGTGGACTGTTACGCTATTGTTTTGAGTCTCCTTTGGAAAAATAGTATTTTTCCTGTTTTTAAGCCAGAGGAATCCAATTTTGGATGCCTATTTCATTGTAAATTTTAATTTTTTCTTTAAGATACACATTTTTTAATAAAGTAAACGTATTTTGTAATAAAAAAAATATATTTTTAATTAAAAAGTAATTTATTCTCATTAAAAATGTAGCATAAGCAGTACAGCAAAATTGTTCTTGCTTAAAAAAGAAAAAAACAGACTTCGCCAAGCATTATGAGCGATTCGATATCAACTGATCTAAATATTTCACGCGTTGTCGTTAATTCTTCTAACAATTTATTTACCTGTAGGCTTGCATATAATATGAAGGGAAAATAAGACTTGTTTTAATTTTATAATTTTGAGATTTATTCATTCTATAAAATTTTGGAATGGATTTTTTAAATATCTACTGTTCTTTTTAACATTATTACAATTTATTTTTTCGTTTGCTATATAAAATATTCTTAAGAAAAAATTTTATTGGAGAAAAATTTATAAATTTTTGATGAAACTTTTACATATTTAAATATAACATAGTCTCAATAAAAAAATAGAAAAAAGTATGAGGTGCGATCCTGCTTTTCCAAAATGACTGAAAAACATATTTTAGCGCAAAAAATTGTAAAAAAACTTTGCAAAATTGTTAAAAAAACAAAGATATTTAAAAAAGCTCTCAGCAAAATTTTCGACAAGTATAACTAGGAATCATTCAAAAAATAAATAAATCTCAAAATTATAAATTTGTTTCAATTTTTTCAATTACTTCTTATTATACTCAAGAAGAGTTAACAGCTATATCCGAAATACTTGAATTATTTGAATACAATCACTCATAGGATGAAGTAGCGTAAGGGAGTAATTTTTGTCACACCCGGTTTGTATAGTGCATTATATGGAGAAAATCAAAATATCAAAACAAATTTGGTAGAAAAATAGTTGAAATTAATTTGAAAAAAAAAAATTAGTCGTAGTAGTTATATTCGAGTATATTCATTTTTCAGAAATTCACAACTTTTCCTTAATTTTTTTTATAATATTAATTAATATGATATATGTTCATAAGATATGACAACTTGTCGTCTGTCATTGTCCAATATAAATAAATCTAAAACTTTTCTACAATTTTCCCCGTTTTCTCCATTTTACGAAGGGTGCCTTTTATTTGGCAGGATTTGGCAACCCTGGTGTTGCAACTGACAGCTGTATCGCAAAGTTTGACATTTTTTGGCTTTTACGTACTCAGAACGTTTTGAAATACCAGCGCTATTTGTGTTGTTTACAGTAACTTAAAAGATTCTTCTCGGTCCAAAAATGGAATTAAATCGTGAACATTTTCGTGCGATTATTTTTTACAACTTTCGACGTGGATTAACTCAGCAACATTGCATGGATGAACTTAATTAATTTTTTGGCGATGAAGCTCCATCAAGGGCCAGTGTTTATCGATGGTATGGTGAATTCAATCGTGGTCGTAGTTCACTCCAAGACGAATTTCGTGAACGTCGTCCAAAATCAGTTGTTGTCCCGAAAACCATTGATGCTGTGCGCGAACTGATATTGCAAGATCGTAATGTGACCTATCGTGAGATTGAGACAATCTTAGGTATTAGTAGGACCAGCATACATTCAATATTGCATAAACATTTGACTGTCAAAAAAATTTGTTCGCGTTGGATCCCACACAATTTGTCAATCGCTCAAAAAAAGGCTCGTGTCGATTGATCGAAGGAAATGCTCAAAAAATACGATCACGGGGCTTCGAAACACGTCTATGACATCGTGACAAGTGATGAATCATAGATTTACGCGTATGAGCCCGAAAGTAGACAGCAGTTGACTGTATGGGTGTTTCAAGATGAGCCAAATCCAACAAAAGTTGTTCGCGCACGAAGCACTTCCAAGCAAATGGTCGCCTGTTTTTTCGGAAAAACTGGACATGTCGCAACCGTACCACTAGAACAACGCAGAACAGTAAATTCTGAGTGGTACACAACCATTTGTTTGCCAGTTGTCTTCCAAGAAATTAGGAAAACCAATCGCCAAAGACGGATCACTCTTCACCAGGACAATGCGAGCTCTCACACATCGGCTCAAACAACTGCATTTTTGAGCATCCAAAACATCGAATTAATGGGTCATCCGCCGTATAGTCCTGACTTGGCACCGAATGACTTCTTTTTATTCCCGTACGTAAAAAACAAACTGAGAGGTCAACGTTTTTCGACACCTGAAGAAGCGGTTGCGGCATTCAGAATGCATGTTTTGGAGGTATCTCATTCAGAGTGGCAAAAGTGCTTCGACAATTGGTTCAAACTCATGCAAAAGTGTATAGATCTTCATGGAGAATATTTTGAAAACCAATAAAGTGATTTTCGATGATTAAAATTTGTTTTTGTTCTCTAACCCCGAAGTATAAAAGACACCCCTCGTATACACTTATAATTTCTTGTTCTGTTAATTCTGAATTTTCTAAATAAGTATTTCTAAACTCAGCGAGTATAGGAGATCTTCCAAAAAAATGCTTCACATTTTCTTCCTCGTTCAGAGTGCACACTGCACATTTTTGACACGTCTCCGAATTTATTGGCATTTAACATAAGTGGTCTGCTTTGAGAAGCATTGAAATATCTTCAATCCGCATTCCTTCTTTTATGTAGGTTGAACCCTTTGTTTGGTCTATGTATGTGTATATGCAAGATGCACCTGCGAGTTGCCTTTTCGCTATGTTCCCTGGTGCGTTTGGCTTTTAATTCTGTCAACAACTGCCAAACGTGCTCGGCAGGCTGAGAGAGGCTGCAGATGGACTAAGCTGATGATACCTGTCATGTCCGATCGACTGTCGCAAATCCTTCTGTCATTAAGCAGAAGGGAGTGCAGACAGCTGGTTGGGCTGATGGCGGGCCACTTTCTGTGGGTGAAGCACATGGAAAGGGTGGGCACCTCAGACAGTGTACTCTGCCCAGCTTGTGAAGAGGAGGATAAGACGGCGGACCACTTCCTGTGTGCCCCGCCTTCTCTAGAATCATTTCTGGTCTTTGGCACTGATGTGTTAAGAAGCGACCATCTGCGCTTCTTGGCACTACAAGATCTACTCAGATTTCTTCAGAGATCAGGTAGATTTAAAGAAAATTAAAAGGGAGTGTAGTATCATACAACGTAATTAATTAATGTCTGAGTGCAGCACTTGCTAGTTGTCCCAACAAACAAAAAAAACAAGAATGTGGTCAAAACTTAATAATATGAAGTGATCTTATCACAATGTCACTCATTTTACTTATATATTCAGCGATTTTATGACGATGGGCGACAAGTGGATGCGGCTGTTAACTTCGAAGCAGTGTTTGGAGCAATTTAAGCGAGATCCGAGGGAATTTTTGCATCGAGTTGTCACCGTTGATGAAATCTGAATTCATCATTACACACCAGAAACTCCCCCCTCGTAAAAATCGCCTGCGCCGTAATAAACATAAAATCGTTGCTATATTTCGTAGATTGTTAGTTTACGTCTCATATGCACGTCCTTGTTACGGTTTGGAAAATATAGCAGTTTACCCTTAAAGCTCTACACCGCCACTCCGTTCTGGATCAGCATCAGTTCTTGGCTTTACGTAATTTTTGAGTTTTTTTTTAATTCTATTTTTTAAATAGTAACACTTTTTTCTATTATGCTTAACTAACTTAACTCATTTTTGCTTAAAAAAGTTCGCTACTTTGGGGCCCTCTGGCAAATTCTATGAGAGAGATTGCCTAAAATTAGGTCATGACAAATTTTGCTCTCACAAATGTAGTTTAATCTGTGTAATCTTGCAATCAGTAATTTTTGACTTGTTATGAAACCTTCAGAATAAATGCCAAAGATCGATATAATACTCTTTTTAGGTATACTGTTGAGCTCATTTTCTTATTTGTAGTATGCGTTTTTCACTGAAGAAGGGACCCACAGTTATATGCCATCTCAAAACGGCAGATGGTTTTCTATGAGACACCTTTTTATGGCAGAAGTACTATATGAAGTTGTACATTGTCTGCCGAGGGTCGGCAGCTATTAGAAAATACTTGTTTCTATCAAGTAGTGTTTCGTGCTCGGGGTTTAGAATGGTAGTCGCGCACAAACCCATCCGGCTACGGCGACCGAAACTTTGCATTAAATTAAAAATTTATTTTCCAATGTCATTAAACGGGTTCCTCGATTAAAGAACTTTCATACCTATACTTTTAATTTTAAAAAATATATTTTTTTCTTCTTTAGGAGACTTTTCCACGAATATTTATGTTGTAAAAAAGTCAACTAACAACTACTAATATCGATTAGTATCATAATAATTATTTCATATCCATTAAAACTTAATGGCATCCTTGGCATACAACTGACTTTACTCGAAAACAACAACGCAAACAATACGAATATCGCCTCGAGGCGCAAACTGTTCAAGCAAAATAACCGTTTGAGTAACAATAGACACAAACAAATTCTGATACAAGTAATTACAGGTGAAAGAAAAATATCAACAGCTCAAAGTTGAACAGAGGAATATCAATGTTGATAGTCTGCACACTGTTTGTATTTACATAAAATAAAAAATGGGTAAATTCAACGGATTCTTCACTTTGCATCCAATCCAGCGAAAGGGTGCCTATGATGATCCTATGTCATATCAAAATTTCGGCTCACGAGAAAAACAAGAAACAACTAAACAACAAATGGATAAATTTGGCGGAGAACAAATGAAGTTGGTTCAGGGCAACATATCCGAGAAGGAGTCGAAGTATGTGGAGAAAAGGATCACCAAGAATTTTGAGCCAGCCAATGGTTCATCGGGCAATAGTAGTGATGAGGATGTTGACACCGCCGCTGACGCACCCAAATTAAACGAAACATCTCCTAAGTGGAATCAACTACTAGCTGCCATCAGTTACAGAAGGCACTTCAGTAAAGAGTTAAACAGAAAGAGAAAACAATTTTATCGTCGGCAAATTGTCAAATCGAAGAGAGCATTCTCCCAATTAGCTCAAATAATGAAACAGGAGGTCAAAGCGGCAATTGGCGCAGTTTCGTACTATTTGAGGTGTTGACAACAATGATTGCAATAAAATGTTAAACGAATGGATGGGGAAATGTATTTAGTGCTTGACAAATATAATTTGGTATTACGTATGTACGTATCTCTTAAGAATTTGGTATTTTGTATAACCTATGTTTATAAAAAGCAAATCAATTTATTACTTTGAAATTTGAGATATGAGCCTAAGAACCGAGTTGTTGTAAAATATGTGTTGATGTAATAGTAAATAATAATTTATATATAATATATATAAGTATGTAGAAGAGTTTATATGTAAGCCAATAGATTCAGCAATCAATTGAGCAACGTTCAAAATGTCTTAAAAAATAAATCCTGCGCTGACAAGGAAAATGTTTTGAAATAAAATGCAATTTTGCTAGAAGTTATTAAAATAATTTCATTAAAGATATTAAAATCTATACAAAATATTTGTAAAATATTTATACATACATACACTGCGTTAAACACAGGGTGCCCGGTGGCAAAACTAGGCTTGAAATTTAAAGTTTCTCCCTAACCGCTGAGCGCATCAGCTTCGTTATAGTGCTCACACTCCCCAACGTAAACGTACGCCCCCGTAAGCCCATATGAGCTGACACAATGAAACAACGATCTACGGTACTACGGAACGGAACAGTTAAAACTATATTTTGGAGTGGTGAAGCCCATTTTCCATTTAATGGAAATATACTATAACTAAGCCAAATGGCCGTAGTTCGTTACGTAAAGAACAGAACCCACTATTAAATCACCAACAGCCACAAAGTCCCAAAGAGACGGTTTGGTGTACATTGAGAACCAGTGAAATATTTGGTCAATATTTCTGTGGACGGTATCTCTTATAGGCGTATGCTGAACGATTATTCTCTATCCTTATCCTTCCTTTTCCTTCCCTAGATGCACCTGGTTTCAACAAGACGGTGCTACGCCGGACAAGTCCAGTGAGACCATGGCGATACTGCATGGTTTCTGCTTAAAGAAACTGATAATCCCGTTCGGTGACTTATCCTGACCTCCGGGTGACCTCTAAGGAAAACATCGTTCGCTTGTACGATGCCAACATTCGATGAGGCGTCCCTTGGAGTATTTGAGAGAAAGATTCTGCGCAAGATTTTTGGACCTTTGCACGTTGGCAACGGCGAATATCGCAGGCGATGGAACGATGAGCTGTATGAGCTTTACGACGGCATAGACATAGCGCAGCGAATAAAGATCCATCCGCTACGTTGGCTGGGTCATGTCGTCCGAATCCAAATGCTCTGAAAGTATTCGTTGCGGTACCAGCTGGTTGTAGCAGAAGAAGAGAAAGACTTCCTCTACGTTGGAGCGGTCAGATGGGGAAGGTTCACTTGGATTTTCTTACTGGGGATGGGTAGGATGAGAAAGAAACGACTGGCGCGCTTTATTATTTGAAATAAAATCGCACTATCTTCTTTAAAATAGTAATTAAAATAAATTTTAATCAGTTGTAATTACGAGTATTAGGCCTGCAACTAAGTTCTCGCTGTTTTTTTTTTTTTTGACGAAAATACAACTTTATTCTGAAAAAATGGTTACAATCATTGAAAGTATTGCCCATCGCTGGCTACTACTTTTTCCCCATCTTTCTGCTAGATCTCGTATACCGTCGCGGTAAAACTGTTCATCTTTTGAGGCTATCCACAGATCAAGCCATTTTTTGATGTCTTCATATGAATGGAACTACTGGTCAGCTAGACTATGTGCCATCGATCGGAACAGGTGATAATCGGACAGCGCAATATCTAGAGAATATGGCGTTTGAGGTAGGATTCCCCATTTCAGTGTTTTCAGGTAGGTTTTATCGGGCTTAGCAACGTGAGGCCGAGCGTTGTCATACTGTAGAATACCTTTTTCATGCCTCTCCGTGTATTGCGGCCGCTTCTCGCGCAGTGCTCGGCTCAATCGCATCAATTGAAGTCGATACCGATCCCCAGTGATAGTTTCGCTTGGTTTTAACAGTTTATAATAAATAACACCAACTTGGTTCCACCAAATACATAGCATAACGTTCGCAGCGTAAATATTCGGCCGAGGCGTCGACGTAGAAGCATCCCCGGGATGCTTTCTTTGAATTGCTGCAATGAATCTACGTTTCATCAGCCGTCACGATTACTTTGCTTCCTTTTTTGGCGCTGGAGTAGTTGTTCACAGGCGAAAAAACGGCGTTCAACATCCCTTGGTTTTAACTCATAAGGAACCCAAGTCCCCTGTTTCTAAATCATTCCCAAAGAATACAATCGCTTGGAAATGGTGGGTAACTCCTAATACTGAAGCAAACTCTTCTTGCGTTTGACACGGATCCTTGTTGAACAATGCCTCCAATTCAGCGTCTTCAAAGGTTTTTGGCCTTCCTTCACGCGGACGGTCGTCAACATTAAAATCACCGTCTTTGAAGCGATGGAACCAATGTCGGTACGTTGTTTCACTTAAAGCAGCATCTCCATAAACTTTTTGTAGCTCTCGATGCGCTTCAGCCGCCGCTTCCCGCAAATGACGATTTTATTCGGCACAAAATCAGACAAAACCAAAAGTATGTGATACCAAAACCAAATCACTAATGTGTCGGAGCAGTTTGTTTACCATATGTCTAAGCTTGGTTTCTGACGTGATGCTGGCGGCATCTGTTGACAAACAGCGGGAACTTAGTTACGCACCTAATATTTTTTAATTTAGTTTTTAATTCCTAACTCTGCCACCTAACACCCCTTTTCTCTCCCTATAAAGCTTCAAAAAATGATAGGGAAGTCATTTTCTACTCAGGTATTTTTGAAGGCATTGTAACTTTGTTGCTATTCTTGTCTTTTTTCTAAAATTGTTTTTTTTTCGAAATTATGGTTTTATTTTATTTTTCTTCTTGCCATGCTATAATATTAGTGTATTAGAAAATATTGTTTTCTTCAACAACTTCTTCAGAATAAGAACTATAGAAATCAATTTAAAATTTCTTACAACTACAACTTTATTCAAATGCGCCATTTTATTAATAGATGTTAATGTTTCAAGCATTATTTTTGCAAAAATTCTTATTATTTATAGCCAGGTTCTAATGAAAATTCGGACACCAAGAAAAGTATGTACATACATTAGTTAAGAACAAGCAAACACTGTCTAAGCACTAAAAATGCAATTATACATACATAGATATCATTTTCGTTCATTCGTGGCGTAAACTCCTATGAAAGAAAGAATAAAAATTGTTCCATAGCAATTCGAGCTTCTTTAGTGCAATCGCTGTGACGTTGCTCTGCGCATTCGATTCGGCTTTCGTCCGTTTTGTCGGCAAAAATTTTGCACTGTTGTCCGATTGTCAAGTCAAGTAGTCTCATCAATGTCAAAACAGCCGAATAACCTTCGTTAAAAATGCCTGCAGCAATAATCGCAGCAATTTGGACAACTTTTGGGCCCGAATTCAAATGTTTTGGAGCTATACGCTACACTGTGGCGTTAAAAGATTAATTGGCATTTTGAGTGTGTCCGCCCATACACCGTACCAGGAGATCGACTTTCGAAAGATCTTCATAGATCGGAAGAATGTACTTTTCCACATATGGCCACATATGGTGAAAGTTGCTAGTTTTCGCATAGCTTTAGCTCTTTGCCATTCACACCAGCTTTCAGCGCCCGCAGGACAACTTCCATGTTGAGGATTCTTGTCTGTCGAAGTGAAATGGTACAGAGTTGCCATAATTGCCTTTTTCATATCTCTGACAGAGTTGACATTCCTCCTAATGGCTAATCCGTAATATATATCCGTAACATATTGTGAGTCTTCCTTTCCCGCCGAGTTTTTCTTTCTTCTTAATGTTGCGAAAACGAGTGCCCATACTTTTTTGAACGTGACCCACACATTCGCTTTTAACAACGGGTGATTCATCATCATAAGGATTATTCT
This sequence comes from Anastrepha obliqua, assembly GCF_027943255.1. Taxonomy (NCBI): domain Eukaryota; kingdom Metazoa; phylum Arthropoda; class Insecta; order Diptera; family Tephritidae; genus Anastrepha; species Anastrepha obliqua. Next base: position 56,638,941 of record NC_072893.1, on the reverse strand, counting down.
TTACGATACTTGAAAAAGTTTTAGAATCACCGTCACCAATGTAGTTGACGTATTTCACTCCGAATTTCTCTATCGAACTCACAAACATTTCATTAATAGAATCTACTTCCGTTTTGCCTGCTGTTTCTTGGTGATTTGAAGTGCAGTTTTCTTTGTGCTGTTCATGCCATTCTTGATACTCATCAGTTCCTTCGCTGGATTTACAATTCAAACAAACTTGACAAAAAGAACTTTTCACTATCAGGTCTATAACTTTACCACTGCAGCTACCAATTAGCGTTGTAACACCGTATAATGACGTAAATCCTCGTTTTTTCCACGATTCATCTCCAGACACTTTAAAATCTGTATCAGGCCTTCCATTTTCTTCATTCTCTTTCTTTTCTTCTTGGACCGCTTTTTTGCTGAATTTCTCAAACAATGTTGTTGCCGCTGAGTGTATATGACCTACTATTTTTTTATACGCGTGATCTCAAAGTCCTTGACAAAGATCATGATTCATGACCTATCCCAAGAAGCCGCATGACAAACACAATTCATCTGTTGATTTCAAATGCTGTGTGAATTAGAGGTCCCAAAAAGATGTAATTTGTTCCGCACGAACAGATGATGCCAATTTTGAAACCCAAACCTTGATGTCCACTTTCTGCAAATTTCACTTTGCTCTTGCAACTTTTGCAAACGAGAAACTCAGCGATGGCACCAAAAACCGACAGAAATTCGATAACTCGATACACATGAGTTACATCGACGATCACATCTTTCGAGTTCGAAGTATTCAACTTTTTGGAGATTGAGCTTTCACGTAATACCTTTTCATCATTTTTGTGCTGATTACCGTTAAATTTCCGTTTACGTGGCGTCGCAGTACGTTCATTTTCCGATTTTCCGCGTATAGGATACGTGCTTCCGTACTAGATATACTACAGCAATAAATGTCAAATTGTTATCAACCGACTGAATATGCATGCTTCAAAAGCTTGACAAATGAATCGCGAAACAACAACATTCGAAAAAGCATCGAAATGTTAGTTTCTTTTTTTTTTGAAAAAGTAACACGACTATCCATTACACCTGCGGCACGAACTCGCTACCACTCAACTAGAGCAAATTCGAAACGCTATAACTTCTACAATTTTGGAGCTTTGTCGCTAAAATTTTGTACACATCTTCTACAATAGTTAACTGATTAAATAAAATAATAAAACAAAAATCGATTTTTTATCGCTCCAGATGACCCGACCCCTTAAGTTTCTTTGTAGTAGACATCTTATAATACGTCTGCGTCGTTTGCGAATCTAAGTAAACTTTGGAGCTTATCCCCGAGAGCTATTCGAACTTCTCATATTGTAAAGCTGCTAATCATTTTAATCTGGTTCTAGCGAATGGATATTGATTATAAAATTCCTTCTAAATATTGATGCTGAATTTTATATGTTTTTCGTAAGTATAAAATATCATTTTATATCATGGTGTATGTGTGTTTATGTAAAAATAAATTTCCACGTTCTCCATAAAAAGTTGCTCTCGCAACGTGCGGTAAAAATTGCAAAGTTGCGAATTTCAATATTCAGTGTCATATCAATTTCAAATACCGAACTTACCTTGAAGTGCAGCTATCGCAATATTATATCATTCGGTGCACGTCACAATGTTGCATGCAGCATGCAACAAAAAGTTGTGGACACTTTCTGGCACTTTGTTGAGTGCAATCGCTAAATTTGTAGCCTTTCCGCTTCGAAAAAAGTTCTCAAAAACTTTATTTAATGTGAAAGCAAAACAAATAACGACAAAGTACAGCACACGCTGCGGCTTTGACTGCAACATGCCACAACTGTGAAATGAAATTACGGAAATTTTCATTTGTTATGCAGCGGAGCACTAGCAAGATTACCGAATTTCGAAATTCCTGAAACTTTCAATAGTTATGCACTTAAATGCTGCGCTCTACCCGAAGAAATTGCACCACCTACGTGCATGTACGTACATACATATATTGAAATTGTTATTGTTATTGAAGCACGTAAAATATTTTTTGAGTGTATTCGTATCCCAGTAATGAAAAATCTAACTATTCAGAATGTATTCTGGTTCATGAACTGGTGCGAGTATTTGACGGAGGTAGTCATACTAGTTGCAGAGTGACCAGAATTGTATCAGTTGCTACAGTGAGTTATTGGATCGCTTTAAAAAAAATTTAAGGAGACCCGGCCGCATTTGACGAAAAGGAAGAATCTGTTTCACTACGATAACGCACAAGCACATTCATCCTGCGCCTATTTCTTGTTCTGTATCTCGAAGAAATGGCTCGTGGGAAAAAAATTTAGTTTAAACAAGGAAGTCATCGCCGAGAAAGAGGTGTATTTTGGAGAGCTCGACAAATACTATTTTTTGGAGGGGTTAAAAAATTGCCGCACCATTGGGAGAAGTGTATTTCTCTAAAAGGGGACCATGTTGAAAAATAAAAAGAAATTTTCAAAAAATGGTGTCTTCAACACGAGTACTTATTGAACCGCCCTGGTATATATGCATATGTATAATATATATATATGTATTTAGGGCTTGCACCCTTTTTCTGGAGCTATTCCTCCAATTTGTGGCGTGCGTCTTGATGCTTTCCTACAGTTTTACGCTACCTTCGAACGGCAAATGGTTTTTTATGAGAAGCAGAAATATACTTGGAGGTTTGTCATTATCTGACGAGAAGCGATCGCTATTAGGTTTCGAACCTGAGCATTTTCAAATGGTAGTCACGCACCAATCCATTCGGCTACGTTGGCCGCGGTCGGAATTTCCTTAAAGTTGAAGTCAATCAAACCAAAAACTGTATAAGCTGCTTTACTGCCGTGGTACTTCGCAGTCTTTCAACGATCGTTGTTTGCTTTTACTTCGACTGCGATTGATAAATTCTCAGAAGCATACTTATAAGTTTAAGCAGCAGCAAACGCCTTAAAAAATGTTGGAAGTTTTTAAACGCTGATATGCGTTATATAAAAATAAAATAATATTAACAAGAAATTTTTGTAATTTTTTATTTCATATTAAACTACGTTTGAAGCTTTTATTAACCAGTTTTTATATACTTTTTCAACTAGTCCCTAACTGGTGATTTTTGACACAAATTGGATTAGTTTTAGTCTGTTATGAACTAGCTCATTAACTGGTATAATGCTGATGCATACGCGCTCTAATTGATTTGGTAAAATCATTTAAAAAAACCAGTTGGTAGCATTGAACAAAAAATTTTAAGATGGACCAAATCCAAGAAGGAGTAAAGTAGTTGATAACTACTATGTCTTACTGCAGGGTTTTGTTTGTGGTATGCATTTGTAGCACGTACATATTTATATACATATATATAAGAGTATGTGCAATTGTAATCTTACATGTAATTTGTGACAGTTCTGTTACGTACTACAATTACATAGTTGTTGCCCTTGTTTTCTATGATCATTGTGGAATATTTAGTGGCTACTGTGGTTGTCGTTGTTGCACATGCAAGCTACATGACTTATGTAGTCACATGTGGCGTTGTGTTGTTGTAAAACTTTACGACTATGTATGTATAAAATCCTTTAAGTACACTTGTTTGAGTAGATAAAGGCAACCGACCGAAAAGATATGCATACATAAGCTTTTGGATACTCACAAATATACACATAAGCAAATATAAATATAAACTTAAACACCTAATGTCATGTAAATTTCAATTACAATAATAATTTACTACTTACGATAACTAGCAATATTGGGTGGTTCTGTGGGCGGAGGTTGCAACTCAATACAAGAAAGTCAACTCGTCATCTAACTCTTCTTCACCTTTACTGGTGCAGTAACCGCCTAAGGCCTTTTGGTTTAGTTCGATTTAGTGTGACAATTATAAACACCAAGACACGTTTTTTTCAAGTGTAGCCATGTATTTTCCAACTGAAACTAAGGTTTTGCTTTTTCTTTATTACCAACTGCAGGTACATCAGCGAATATTTTGAGGTGTGAAGAGTTTTTATTAATTTCGCGATATAACCTAGTCGCTGAATCTTTGTTGGCTGCACCAGGTGTTTATTCTCAAGCTCATACAGCTCAACGTTCTAACACCGTCACTACTACACAAACGTCCGTAAATCTGCTAAAGAAACTTTCTCTCAACCACTCCAAGGGTGCCTCTTCAAATATTTCCATCGTGCACGCGTCTATGTCTTATTATTACATAAAAAACATTGTGAAGGACTTATAGAAAGTGGTTTTTGCTCCTCGAGAGTGTCGCGCAATAACAAACACGAATAACCTCAGAGAATTAATTGTTGTGGAAAGTGGGCAAAACGAATGCATTGAGATGCCGTGCATCGAATGATAAACGTAAATTCATAGGGCTCTAAAATATTAAGGCAATACTAAACGTAAATACTCTTAAAAATCTTTAAACCTAATTTGATTTGTGGACTCTAAAACAATTCGGCCGGCGTAGTCCCGGAAATTGTCGAAAAAGATGGGATTGCGCTTCAGAGATGAACTCAAATTTTTCCAACTAGATAGAATATCGTAGCTATCTAAAATTATATAAATTCGGTTTCATATTCAATTGGTGTTTACATCGCTTATTATATGTGTTTTGTTGTTCTACAATTGGTGGTACCAACAATGTTAAGCCAACTTCCAATGGCCGACAATGACCGAACTTGACATTACCGGTCGAGGAGCGATAGATTAGGAAGAAATTTCCTACAGTTTAACGTCTCATACTCACAGTGGATAGTGAACTCGGAACCACCAAATGGTAGTCAACCACAAACAACATTGGTAGTTGCGTCGCTAAAGGAGCAGCTGACAAACTGCTTTTCCTCTAATAGCGGTCGCCCCTCGGCAGGCAATGGCAAACCTCCGAGTATATTTCTGCTTCTCATAAAAGTTGTGGTTTGTGTATTTCGAACATCTAGAAATATACCGTTAGCTCTATTTAAATAAATAAATAAATAAATAATTGGCGCGTACACTTCTGTTAGGTGTTTGGCCGAGCTCCTCCTCCTATTTGTGGTGTGCGTCTTGGTGTTGTTCCACAAATGGAGGGACCTACAGTTTCAAGCCGATTCCGAACGGCAGATATTTTTATGAGGAGCTTTTTCATGGCAGAAATACACTCGGAGGTTTGCCATTGCCTGCCGAGGGGCGACCGCTATTAGAAAAATGTTTTTATTAATTTTGCTTCCACCGAGATTCGAACCAACGACCTCTCAGTGAATTCCGAATGGTGATCACGCACCAACCCATTCGGCTACGGCGGCCGCCGGCGGCTCTATTTAGCACCATCTATTTTACTCTTCGAATTTATACGGTAAGTCCTCAGTAGTTGGCGATAAAATAAGAGTAAGGAGTAGATAAAAAATGTTCCTCCTCGCTTTACTTTATTTAATGTACTAACTAATTTTTATGAATTTGCTATTTTTTTGAATTCTTACTACTTCATTTTTAGTTTATATAGTTTTTAGAGTTCATGATAGTTTTCCGATATATTTTTTCCTTTAGAACGCAAAGAGTATTTGTAATAAACTTTTTCTTTGTGTGAATAAAATCCAAATATGTTATTATATTATCTGATATCTTTGAATAAATTAAATTAAACAACCATTTCAAATTTGTTTTATCTAAATACTTACAATAAAAGGTGTAAATTAAAACTTTGTGTTTGTGGAAAAAAGTTTATGAATTGGGGTAAAACTTACCCCAGTGTATCGTTTGCGGCAAAAAAAATCAGGAGTGTCTATTAAAAGTGAATGTGTTTTTTGACAACAGTGGTATTTTCTGCTAACACAACCAGAGGGCTGTGTTTCGTTGAGTTGCTTTCCTACAAGCTTCCAGACCGCGATTTTCAAGATTTATTTAATTTCCATTTCGACCGTTATAGCTTTTGAGCACTATAGCCCAACCAACATGAATACATACTATATCTGTTTTTCCTGGCATTGGGTTTTTTGCAATTTTTTTGATCCAGCAAGTCGGGTCGGTTTATTAACAAAATTGAGAGAATTAGTATAGAGTTTCAGAGAAAAATTCTGCGGAAGATTTTTTGACTTTTGCACGTTGGCGACGGCGATTATGGCAAGTGATGAAACAAAGAGCTGTATGTGTATGAACTTACGGCGGCATAAACATAGTACAGTGAATAAAGGTCCAGCGGCTGGGATCGATATGTCATGCCGTCCGAATGCATACAAACACTTCGCCTCTGAAACTAATCGATGCGGTACCAACTGATGGTAGCAGAGGAAGGCTTTCTTTGCGTTGGAAAAATCAAGTAGAGAAGGACTTGGCTTCACTCGGTGTGTCCAATTCGCACGCTTTGTCAAACTCGGTCAAACTGACTTAAGTGGTTACCAACCAAGAAGAAGATATACCATTTATACGAGAATAAATCATTATTTTCCACTTTTTTGTCAAGGGATTTACTATTGTCGCTCATACGTTTTATGAGAGCTCTATTATCCGATGTGCAGTGTTCACCATGCCCCTTTTTTACAAAATATTTATCACTTTAGAATAATAAAGTCAGATAACCGCGAACAAACCTAAGTGTCAAATTGCACGGCGAAATTGAAAATATGCCATTTATGCAGAAGTGGCCAGGGTGATTCATCTGCATACAATTCAAGCAGCTAACAACTTCCGGGCTTTATCTAAGTATCCTTTGGATAGCTTCCGAGCGTACGTTTGGGAGCGATCTAATATCAGCCTAGGATATTTAGTTGTGCGCCGGGTTTGGGACCCGCCACCTAACACTTCTTCCCTAATGAAAACGCAAGCGAAGCTTTGGATGGGGTTGGCTGTCGCGCCAAAGAAAAAGTTAAATTAAAATAAATGGTAATTTGTTTATTTAAATATAAATTTCATTCAACTTATGAATGTGAAACATGGACACTGGAAGCAGCTACAATCACACAACTAAGCACATTGTTAAGAAGAAGTAGAGTACTGGGACTAGTACGAGAAGAAAATGGCGAACTCTAACGAGTTAGAGAAATTCCTAAGGTGTTGTTAAATAGCAGCGCATCTGATAGCTAGGACAAGTCTGCAGAATGTCAGATGAATGAATACCTAGAAAAGTTTTGCATGCACGCATGTATGGTGAAAAGCCAAGAGGGCGACCGCGGAAAAGATGGTTAAACGGCGTCGAGGACCATCTAAGAAGCGACCAACTAGCGTAGTATGGCAATGGATCGAGGAAGCTAAAGCTCACACCCGGCTATAGAGCTATGCATGATGATAAAACTTCATTATAAAAACAAATATGTATAAAAATTTAAAATTTTCTAATTTAAACAAAGATTATGACAAAAATGATCTAATGCAAGATCAGTTCAAAAATGTAAAGTGGTTTTATAGTCATCTTTCTTGAATCATATTTAAGTTAGGTTAACTTTGGTGGCATTAAGCCACGCATAGGCCTTTTGGTCCCTAGTGATACCAGATAGAGACTGACCTTTATTAAGATTTAAAGTAGACATCATGTAGGATGTCAACGCTTTTAGCAAATCTAATCAGCAAAAAACCCTCAAACTGTGGGGCTCACAGACATTTCGAGCATGTTTTTGATAATGCCGCTCAGAAGGCGTTCTAAAGTTTCCTCTATATCCTCGCTGCACTTCTTGCATATGTCGTTACTAGCAATCCCTCTCTTGCGCGCATACGCAGCCAATAGATTATGACCTGTCAGCATACCTATGATAGTTCTGCAGTCTTTTCGCGAGAGCGTAAGTACGAACTGAGTCAGTTTTTTGTCGTTAGTTCTACACATAACTTTTGCAGTTTTGCATGTGGTCAGATTAGTCCATCTAGCGCCTGCTTGCTTTTTCATGCAGTCATCTATTTCGTTTTAAATTATATTTACCGATTTTTGTATGTCGTTCTCTTGCTCAAAAGGGAGGTTAACAGCAGTTTTAGCTATCTCATCTACTATTTCGTTTCCTACGATGCCTTTGTGATCCGGCACCCAGTCCATGGGCAGTCTTCTATTCGCGACTAGTCTTTCTATCGCTTCCCTGCTCAGTTGAACCTTTTTGGACTTAATACAAAATTAGGTTATTGCGTTATTGAGTTATTTTCAGTTTTGGTGTAGCTTAGCTCGGCGGCTTTCCCAATAGCAAAAACGTCTGCTTGGAAAATATTGATCTCATCTGGTAGCTTGGTTGGCTACCTAGTCCCTAGTTTTGAACAGTAGATACTCGCTCCCACTCCAATTAAAGTTTTATAGCCATCTGTGTAAATGTGAGAAGTCCTACAGCCACTCCTCATGCGCTTGTGTTATCCTTTCTCTTCACTTGTAGTGTGAAACCTTCTCTCCCAATTAAAGCGCGGAGTTATCTAGTCTGTGAAACCTGTACTCCTCTTTCCTATTCAGCTATATCCGAAGATTCTCGCGGGTTTTGCTGCAAGATTTTCCGCCATAAGGTCGATAGGCGGTTTGCTAAGTATTATTTCTAGAGCTGCTTTTGGAGTGGTTTTCATTTCTCCAGTTATGCCCAGGGCAGCAAGTCACTGAATCCTTTGCAATGGCATTAAATACTCTGGGCAAAAAGTAAGGTGAATTTATTTGTCAAACTTCGCGGGATTAAAATTTCGCTCTAGTTATTTTTTTCATGAGTTGGCAGCACTGTTAATAACATCTGGGCCAACTTTTATGTGAATGTCATTATCAGTAATATATTTACGCTTGTGTTTACCAAACGACCAAGAGTGCATTTTTCGATTTTTACAATGTCTGATTTGATTGAGCAGAGAAGTGCCATCAAATTTTGTTTGCGGAATGAAATTTCGGCTGCGGAAACGTTTAGCATGCAGTAGGCATTTGTTGATTCGACCATGTCGCAGAAAAAATTTTATATGTGGTACAAAGACTTCAAAGAGGGTCGAGAACGTGTTGATGACTTGGAGCGCTCCGGACGACCATCGACGTCAACAGATGATCAACACGTCAATAAAGTGAAGGAGTTAGTGCTCAAAAATCGTCGGTTGACTGTTAAAGACCTTACTGATATGATCGGAATATCAGAAGGATCTGTGGAAACCATTTTGAAAGACCATTTGGGATAACGAAAAAACAAATCTCGTTTGGTACCGAAAACTATCAATTTCTTGGAAAAAAGTCGTCGCGTTGATGTGTGTGAAACAATGCTTTCAGACTATCAGGACAAGCTCAAATGCATCATTGCAGGAGATGAGACTTGGATTTATGCTTACGACCCTGAAACAACCGACCAATCAAGCGAATATCGTGCTAAAGGCGAGGCCAGACCGAAAAGAGCACGTCAAAGTCGTTCAAAAATAAAGGTCATGATGACAGTTTTTTTCGATTTTCGTGGTGTGGTGCACTATGAATTCCTTCCACCTGGCCAAACTGTTAAGAAGGAATATTTATTATTATTATTATTATTTATTGTTCGACTTTCTTAAAATAAACATTACATTTCGTTTTTAATCATTAACAGTAGAACGTACGACAGTGATACTAGGTCGTTTGTCGGAAGAAAAAAGAAAAAAGAAAATCTTACATTTTACATATGTTACTATGGTACTATGTATTGAATTCGCTTAAAATTAATTTTCTATATTCTATAGCACCAGTGATGAACTTAAATAAGTTATTATATCCAGAAGGGCCAACAGCATTTAAAATATCTATGATTTCATCTCGGTTTAAACTATATTTTCCAAAAAATCTTTGACGAATTCTTTTAAGTATCGGGCATTTTCCTAAGAAATGTGTGATGTCTTCTAATTCATTTAAGTTACATAAAGTGCAATTTAAATCTCTTTGGCTTCCCAAGTATATTAAATCACATCTGGCTTTCATAATCCACATAATTTTATAGATTCCAGTATTATCGTTTAAATAGCTTCTGGCGTTGTTATGGTCTAATTCCTTATATAATCGGGTGCTTTGGTGTGCCCTTTCCCATAAAGTTCGAATATTCGAATCATGAAGATTTTCTATTATTGAAATTATATTTCTGTTCCACTCTCTTTTATTTGAAGTGCCCCAGTTACATGTTATATTTAACTTTTGTGCTAGATTACTAATTTCTTCAACCCAAAATATCTGTTTTTCTAAAATCTTTTTTGATAGTATATGAGGCAATCTATTATCATCATATTCAAATAACGTTTTGAATATATTATATTATATTTTAAGTGAAGCTTCAGTGTATACAAATGAAAACTTGGAACATAATAAGGAATATTATTTGAGCGTTATGCGTCGTTTACGTGAAGCAATTCGTCTAAAAAGACCAGAATTATGGGCCAACAACTCTTGGTTTTTGCATCACGATAATGCACCGCTCGTTCTTCGTGACCATTTCGCCAAAAATTCCACGCATATCGTTCCGCAACCACCGTACTCGCCTGATTTGGCTCCGTGTGACTTCTGGCTATTCCCAAAACTCAAGAGACCACTCCGGGGAACGCGTTTCGAGTCGATTGAGGAGATAAAAGCTGAATCGAAGAAGGTACTGATGGCTATACCGGAAATGGACTATTTGGCATGTTTCGGGGATTGGAAAAATCGTTGGCATAAGTGTATTTCATCGAGATAGGATTATTTTGAAGGGGATGAAATTGATTTACAAGAATAAATAAAGATTTTTCATTTTACAACCAAATTCACCCTACTTTTTGCCCACATGTCGATTCATATTTGAGTTTTTGAAAAATTCTTGTCCCTCTCAAACTTGATGAGACTGTTTACTGAGTAATATGGCTTCCCACCTCAGAAAGCCTCTAAATTTCCCCCACTATCATCAAAATATTTCAATAGTTCTTTGAATCATTTAAATGGGAAGCAATAAATTAACTAAACTAAGTAACTCAAAGTCGTTAAGGATTTTGCGTCATTTTTTGGCATTTCATTCATTTTTATGCAGGGAAAAAAGTAACATCCCTCAATTAAGAATTTTTCAATCCCATTGACCTGGCACTGGCTGCAAACCGTAGTTACGACAATGCAAATAAATGTTAATCCACAACCCAAAATAACCGAAAGCAGCATCATTAAAATTGTTTAAGGTCAGAATATGACAACGAAACACAAATTTTGAGAGATTAAGTAAAACAAAAACGAAAAGTTAGATAATCACGATTACAAATAATATTTAATCTCCTTCCATCCCCACCGTAAACGCTCTTGACCAATGAGCAAACAGCGACGTAAGCAGACAAAAAACTCTTAATGAGATACAGGAGTATGGAGGAGAATAATTATAAATGGATTTTTAATTGCGCTGATGCTAGCATATTTATAGGCGCCAACCAGTCAACTGGAACAAGCAAGTATAGAAGTATAGTTATGTGTACGTGAATTTATGTGTCCAAATACACTTACATAGTTTTAAAGCAAAAGCTTTGTGTAAGATATTTTTCACACAATGCTTGGGTCATTTGTTTGGGGAATCAGCGGAAAGGGCTGTTGATTATTGGAGAAGGAAAGTTATGTATTTTTGCCTAATGAAAATTTCAACATGAAAATTTCGTTGTTTGCTTTGGACGACAGTGGATTCGGAGAGATTATGCGGTATTTGCACAAAAGCTCAGACATTTGTACGTTTACGAAATATATAGTAAGTTTGTAAGTCGATCGTCAACGCTAGTAGACGTTGGCATTAAAGTGAAATTAGAGCGTAAAATGGGGAAATGATTACGAATTGGTAATTAAGTTTTAAATTAGAGCATAGCGTGTGTAGTTATGTCAAAATTAAAGTATGGAGACAGCTGTTGTGCTGGTATCTTTAGCTTTGTGGTGGCGGAACACAGGCTAGGAAGAGGGTTCATGGTGGGTTTTCAAATAGGGCCATAACACTTTCGTATCTACATATACACATATTTATACGTTTATGTATATAAAAATAAACTGATGTTTTGTGTGTAAGCGAACGTCTCAACAGATTTGTGTTATTTCTTTCAATTTCGCTACTTTCTGGCTTACTTTCTACTTTCGAAATATCAAAAACAAAGATCATTTTAAGTTAAATTAAGTGCATTAAAGTTATTTTTTGAAGAATGAATAAGCATTAAAATATTCAATGTAAACAATATTAGGTCGGGGAATAAGTTTGTAGCGTTTTCACCGATGACGTCATTGCCATTTACAGCCTCTTCTCACATCTCAACCAATTTGTTGATGCCGTTCCGCCAAAAATCACCTACAAATGTCAAAGCTGTTGGTGAGTCAGTTTTTAAAAACCCTCTTTGTTATTTAAGGTAACACCTTTCATATGGTTTGACAGCGAGCAGAAAAGATGGTAATCTTGATGCAAGGCCCGGAGAATACGGCGGATGCTGAAGAAACTCCCATTCGAGCTTTTGGAGTCCGGCTTTGACGACTTGTGCGACATGGGGCCTGGCATTGTCGTAAAGGCGTATGGTTTAACCATGTCGATCAGGTCTTTTCAGGCAAATAGCCTAATTCGTCCGGTGTAGCTGGAAAGTGTAGAGCCCCTGGTTGAGCATGGCATTCTTTTCGAGCATTTCCCAGTGCCCCAAACACATATCATAATCTTCTTTGGATGAAGATCCGGCTTGACTCTCTTGCAGCTACTCATCTCCCGTGACGATTCGGTACAAAAAGTGTTATTTATGACCGCTTATTGCTCTATGGCGCGCGAGATGCTGAGAAGCAATTTAAAGGCGACTTTCTTTGTTTGTTTCATTGAGCTCCTAGGGCACCCAGGCTCCTGGGCTCCCAATTTTTCGATAAATCGCATTGAATGAAGGTGATTGAGAACCATTTAAAGATCGCAGCTCATTTGTCTACCAATTCACGACTGGTTTAGTGACCGTTCTCCTTCAAATATGATTTCACACGTTTTTCATCGAATTTAGAAGGCCTTCCGCTACGGGACGTGTCCTCGACGTCAAAGTCGCCATTTTTGAATTTTGTAAGCCGTTTCGTGCTGTAGACTTGCCTATGACACCATCCCCATACACGCCGCCAATATCCCGGGCTACTTCGGCAGGGTTTTAACCTCGTTGAAAACCAAAGAAAAGCAGGTGTCGAAAACTCATAAAAAATTAAATAACTCAAAAATACAATTTTCGTAATTGTGTAGAGCCGAAACAGCTCTATCGAATGAATACTTACTCTTTACCAAATAACAAACAAATCGTTGTAAAATAAAAGAAAATATAAAAACGCTATGAACTTATTCCCAAACCCAAGATATTGCAGCTTAGAGTCCAAAGTCCAGTTTTTCAAATCTAACACATTTCTAATAAAAAATTTTGCGTATTCCATGTTAAGCGAAGTATTCTACTCAAACGAATCGATTTCCTCAACGTAAGATTGAGGTAAAACTGAACTGATGCGTTTCACTAAGAAAACCAAGACACCAAACTCTAATCTACCAAAACTAAACGGCTTTAGTCTCACGCTAGCACAACAAGAAAAATATAACCTTGATCCCAAACTCAGCTGCAGGGCCAATGTGGAATACGGGGCGAAGAAAGCTAAAATAGCACTTTATACGTGTAAGAGAATTTTGGATAAAAAAATGGGGTCTTCAACTTAAGCTATCCAATTGGCCCTACACAGCCATTGTAAGACCAATACTAACATATGTGGCACTAGTCTGCTGGCCCGCTATGGAAAAGAAATATAACCAAATCTACCTGAACAAGGTACTAAGATCAACGTGTATCCTAACCACAGGAGCGCTTAGCACCAGTCCAACTGAAGTGCTTAATGTGCTAACATACCTACTACCATTGGACTTACACACAAAGACAATCGCTACATACAGCGCGGTCAGACTCAAAGATATAGGAAGCTGGGCAACAAGGTCGTACGACAACAGCAAGATATGCCTACAGTGACCCTCACCGCTCAAAAACAAATCGGACTTCACAATCCCCGACCTTAACTTCAAGAAAGATGTTACGGTACGTTTTCCACCGAGAGCGGAATGGAGGAAAGGAAAAGTGATTGCTACAGTCGACATTGAAATCTACACTGTGATGTTGGAGCTGGCCTCTATTCGAAGACGCTCAACATATCCAAATCAATCCGACTTCCTGACTATGCCAGCGTGTCAGCTGGCAAATCTCTACAAAGTAATTGGTGCAAGAGTACCTATCCTTTCAGACAGACAAACATCTATTATGACCTTAAATTCCAATTCCATTTCATCCAAGCTAGTTTTACAGTGCAAAACGGAACTAGAGCTGCTCGATCATTGGCTTCATATTAGCCTGATATGGGTTTGCGGTCATAGGAACATAGAGGGTAATGAGATAGCAGATGAGCTAGCAAGAAAAGGTTCGGCACTAGACAGAGGCGGTGGCGGTCGCTACCCCTTTTAACACATAAAAACGTCCATTGCTTCGCACTACTATGCTTTAGCCGATAGAAAATGGATGCAAATAAATGCATGCAGTACTACAAGAAAAACATGGTCATCCAGAGAACGAATTGCCTGTTAGGATGCTCTCCGCCAGACATTTCACGTATACCTGCAACCCTTACAGGTCACCGGAAAGTAGGCGATCATGCAGCCAAACTTAACCTTCCTTTCAATCCCATCTGCAGATCTGAAGCTATGAAGCGGAAGGGGTGAAAGAAAGTCTCTTCCACTATTTATGCGAGTGTTCAGGTCTAGCAAGAGCAAGACTTCGCTCCTTCGGTAAACCCTTCTTACAGCAGATTAATGAAATCTCAGCCATAGAGATAAAAAGCTTGCTGTTATAATTGGATCTCACGAAATGGAGCTGACCTAAACAAAAGGAAAAGACATTTCACAAGAACAGTGGTACTAAAACGGCGCTAGTCGCTCATTACGCATATTTCAGCAGGAATACTCAACCACTACAACAACAATAACAACAACAACATACATGTCTGTATTTATTCGTAAATGTTAATGAAATTGCACATATACATACATACTACATATGTCCCTTCTTCAATAAAATTTTCCGTCCTCCAAACGACATTCTGAATAAAATAATACCAGTCTAACGGTTAGACGCGATAGAAGTGAAACCTTCCGTAAATCAAACTGAGAGAGAATGAGACGAAAGCAGCATTAGGAGCGGGATAATTATAGGTTCATTATAGGTAATATTGCTGTAAAGTTCATATTTTATTTTCTTCATTTTATTATTATTCATCCTCAATGTTTTCAATTTCAACAAATGATACGAGTGGCTTATGATAGCTAAAATACGCTTGGTCTAAGCAAGTATTAGGTAGTGTAGTATAGGTATACATAATGCCTTCTCGCTCACCGTGGCTCCGTAATACGCAGGCGCGCACACATACGTACTAGCATACATACAAACATACATTCGTATGACGCTTGAACTAAACACCAAAGCAAGTAATAGGCAGTGTAGTATACAAACTACAATACTCACTAAACTAGCGTGGCTCAGCAATACGCAGCCACACACATATACGTATATCAACATATAATATAACGGTTCGTAGTGTCGCTTTTTCGTTTCATCGAGTCTCAAATCACTCCCAACGATTCCAAAGAAGTTTTCACTTCAAAAACTATCTCATTCATAATTTGCTACTGCTCTGAACTTCAACAGTTGAGCAGCGGAGCAGGTAGCGCAAAACTCGGGATCAACTGTGTTCCGTCAAGCAACGTTTCGTTATTGCTGGTAGCTCACAAGAAATTTTAAATGCTCTTTGCAGTTGTTATAATAGTAAAGAAGTTGAAAACGAAATTAGTTATTCATGTGCACCCCAGCTACCGCTAATTTTGCTCTGCTACTACTCTCACAGTCGGTATTCTGTTTATTATTATTATTATTGGAACCAATATTTTTGTGTAGAACCATTTTATTTTTTAAAGATAATGGCCTCAAATATTGGCCGCAACTGCGTAGTAATTCGGCCGTCAGTAAACAATTTGAATGACTCGCTGGAGGTCTTCGGTCGGTATGTCGTTACTTTAGTATTGTTGGCTTCCAATGCCCCAATCAAAAGCAACTAGTCCTTACATACCCCCACAAATAAAATTCCAAATATGTGATATCACACTATCTTGTTGGCCAATCCTCTGGTCAGAGACGAGAAATAAATTGCGCACCGAAACGACGACGCAGTAAATCCATTCTTTCATGAGCTGTATGGCAAGCAGTGCCGTCTTGCTGGGACCAAATGAGATCATAGACTTTAGTTTATGGCATCAAAAAGTCGTTTATCATGGCCCAATAACGTTTGCCATTCACTGTTGTCTTGGCGCCAGCCTCGTCTTTGAAGATATATGAGCGAACGAGTGCGGAAAGAACACTTTTCGCAGAGCGTCGATTTTCGTAATACAATTGTACGAATTGTAAACTTTGTTGAGGCGTAAGTCTTTCCACCATGAAATGCCAGTGAATACTGAAAAAATCATATATTTAGTTTGAGAGTAGTCACGCGTGATCTGTCAAAAAACCCCCATTGGAAAAAGTTCCTCGAATCTGATCATCCTTAATATGTATGTATGCCTGTAACTTTGAATATGGCGCTGCATCATATTCTACGTTACATTCTATTATACGCAAACCAGCAACGGAATATTTCTACTTCGGAGTTTTATTGATTATTTTTCTTTTTTTTAATTTTCATTGTGGTTTAATAAATATTGAACAAGCAGCAATAGTTTGAAAATGCAAACACGCTCAATACTCCCAGGAAAGTATCAACTAATTAATATTTATTGGAGACAAAGGCTCTCTTTGAAAACAGAGATCTACATTTTACAGATAACAGGTTTCGCTCGCCGATAATTCAATCGTTTTGCACCCTTTTCCATTTTCACGAATTTTATCAGGTGGGCGAGTGCTAATGCGACAACAATAAAGGATTGACACACTTGAAAATACAGACCTGGGACACACTGGGAAAACATAAAGAAATCCTTGGTTTTTACAAATGGCGAGGTCTTTAGTGGAGCTGTTACCAGCCCCAAATATGTATATAAAAACGGAAAGGTTCAAAACCATTGAATTATCGGCGAGCGAGACCTCAAAATGTAAATTCAGATTTTGGGGCAGGTAACAACAGCTTAATTACCTCATTATTTGTAAAAACTTAGCACATAAAAAACCATAATTTACGGAAAAAAAGAAAATTTAATAAGAAGACCAATGGAAATTTGCAACGAACCCAAACATTTCTGTGTAGAAAATGAGTACCTCAGTTTTCTTACATCTTAACACCAACTTTACGAAGCTGTATACAATTTATTTTATAAAATTACATACTTTTACTCGCTTATTCCTACTTAAAATACACACACAATCTATCTAATATAAGCGCGACCGGAACAATTCGAACTTAGAGCTCAGTTATAAAAAAAATGTATATGCTGCTGTACAAAACAAGATCGGAAGATCCTTGATTTGTTTGTGACAAGTCCGACCTTATCGTCGCGTGGAGCTGAACCAGCTCTAAGGAAAAATGGTGTTAATATATACAAATAGACGATTTGAAGACACTTACGTGCAGAATACCACAAATTCTGGATTGATTAAAAAAACCGCTGCTGTCATTAGCATGCATGAAAAGAAGACTTTCATGGACTAAGGCAAATGCAGAACGGAATTGGGTAAGCGTAATATTCACGGATGAGTCTTCCTTTTGGGCGAAGAGTTGCAGACGTGGGTATTGATGCACTGCTGATAATCGACGATTTCAACGAACTGTTACGCATTCCGTTAAGGCTCATATTAAGGCAGCTCATCAGCTGCCAAGATATTTGAAATAACTAACTAACCTTGGATTTTACACGAGGATAACGATCCTAAGTATCGAAGAGATGTAAACAACAAAATGGAATGGATATGTTGGATTAGCCTTCCCAATCGCCTAATGCCAATCCTTTTGAAAGGGTTTAAGCAAAAACTTAAAGGGAAACTAATATGGGCGCTCAAAAAGTTTTAAAGCAAATTCGGCTGATTTGGAGCTGATTACTTCCACAACGTGCGCAGAATTTGTCAAATAGTTTCCAAGCCATGACGGTCACGCTTTTGTTAGACAGGCTGTACCTATAAACATATACTTTAAATCTGAATGTAAAACACGAATCCATACAAAAATAATATTGAACAGTCAATGCGGCCTGCAGACGCAAAACATGTGGAATCTGGCTGTTTGTGTCAAGTAAAGACGTGTAGTAAAAATATTCACCCGTTCGGAATCGGCAGAAAACCGTAGGACAAGAGGAAGTCACGCACCTTACTTTACAGCCGAAGCTCGGATATCTGTCAAAGATCTACACTATTATTATTATTATTTTAAGAAATTTTTTTAAAAGTTTTTTGCCCAAAAGGACTGCAACACATAGTGGGGAAATATTTGTTAATTTGACACTGGCATCTCACTAACTTTCTGAAGACAAATAGTGCTTTAGTTGGTCGTCATGGTAATTATGAAACAAACCCTTTTAGAAGAAAGTACTTGGGAAGAGATAATGGACGGCATATCATGAATTAAGAACTAGAAATTAATACCCCAAACCCTTTAACAAACAGGTTATATTGGTAATTGCATACATATGCAGGTCTATAAAAATGAAAATAACACAAATTTTTAGGCGGAACGTTTTTTTATTGTATTTGTTAAAATAAGTCACCTGTTCGGTCCAATTATTATGTAATGAATGATATATATAGGTATATATATATATATATATATAAGTATATAAATTAAGTATAATGTTGTATTAATTACTACAGATGCACTATTTACTAAAAATCTTGAAATCGCAAGACGTTTAACGTTAATTATTCCTACACTAGCCCGAACAACCACGGCAACCACAATGCACGCACTCCACAATACGTCCTTCTTCCAGTTTGGATTTTGGTACGCGGCAAATACAATTCGTGCCAAAGTTTGTATCTCGTGTTTGAATACAACGCAAACAACATAAATTTTCATAACCAGATTTTTTCCATTTTGCAATCAAATTCGCATCGGCAATTTTCTCTTTCAGACAATAGTCGTACAATTCACGGCTAATAGCTTTGCGCCGATAGAACAAATCGTAAATGTAGCGAGACTTCTGGTGGTGTATTTTGAAGATTGGCCAAAGTGACTCGGTGATACGTTTGCCTTCATGTGGCTCAGTTTCAGCTGAAATTAGAGAAAGCTTCAATAAATACCATACTTTGAACTATCGCGTGCTAGCGGAGTATAAAATATATATTACCTTCACGCATTTTTTGTTCCAATTCTTCCAGCGTTGGTTCAATCAATTCCCATCCGTCCGGTGGTGGCTTGCGACTTCTACGCACTTTTGGCATATTTGTAATTTGCAAGAATAAAGTCTTTTATAAAATGTGGTAATTATCTACTTTATTCGGTGTGGATCCTAATTGACGCGTTTCGGTACCAATATCAATATTCAAAAAATGTTACGTAACTCTTTTAATTACACTTTATTCTCTATAGTTTCACCAAACTATTTTTTCGAAATTGTTACGTTTTCTAAAATAAAACAATCGCTTTACTTCAGGTCTTACTCGTAGATCACTTAACTCAATACTGAATACTCTGTGCGCCTGCACCTCTGCTTATATACATTCACTTCAAGGATAATAGAACAAGAGGTTGGGCTTTCCGAATTCGCTGTGTCGTCAGGCTCCGCGAATATGCAAAGAAAAGAGAGGGACGTTAATTGCTTGTCACGGGGAAGAGTATACGAAAACAATAGAAACTTCCAAACACAGGAACTTATGCACACACATACACACTCACTATCAGCAGATAAAGACTCGGCGGTAGCTATTAACGACAGAATCCAACCTGCAATAAAGGCCTATTATGTTAACATAAAACAATTTAAATCAAAAGATTTGTCCAGAGCACTGAAAATAAAACAAAACACTGATATGACCCTTCATTATATGTATATGGCGCAGAAATATGGACGCTGAAAACAAATGATATTCATCAGTTGATGTGCTTCATAAGGAAAATGTGCCTGTCATAAGGAAAATGTATGGTCCAATAAAAACAATGGATGTCACCTACCGCATTCGGTACAACAGTGAAATCAAGGAAATCCTTCAAAGACAATCTGTACATTTTATGTTTTATCAAAACCCAACGGATGGGACAGGTACTGCGCAGGTTGAAAGAGTGAAATGCTAGGAAAGATTTTATGTTAACACCGATTGGAGGAAGAAAACGAGGGCGCCGACGCTAGAGATGGGTAGATGCTGTCAAATCAAATCTTAAGGAAATGAACGTACACAACTGGAGAGTTGAAGCCATGAATAGAATAAAAAGGAAAAAAAATGTTCATGAAGCTATGATCCACCACGATTGTGGAACTAAAAAGAAGAAGACCACACACACTTTCTTGCCACAAGGTCATCCGCATAAAAACGCAAAAAAACTGCATTTGGAGGTATTTTTATCATCTTTAAATCACAATATAATCACTAAATATTTATAAACATGTAATTTCTCTTCGTTTTGATTGTTTTGTTCGTTTGTTTTCTATTATTAAGGTGCCTTGTCAAAGTACACATGTCAAAATCGATAAAAATAAAGTAGCGGTTTTCGTATTCCGTTCCTGAACCCTGTTTAAGTTTCACTCGCTGATAATTCAATTGTTTTTTTTAACCTTTTTCAATTTTCATGAATTTTATCAGGTAGGCGGGTGATGATGCGACAACAATACAGGTTTGAGACACTTGAAAATACAGGCTCGCCACACACTGGAAAAACCTAAAGAAATCCTTGGTTTTTACAAATGACGAAATCATTAGTGCAGCTGTACCAGCGCCAAATATATATACATATAAGTATATTTGACTTTAGCTACATAGGACCACGAAATTAAAAATCTGACATTTCAGCCACATTTGAATAAAATGCGTTCATATATATTATATTTCGGTGTATATAGCACAACCCAATTGGTTAAAAGCTCTAGCTTGCTTGCGGAACAAGACCCTATCCCAATGGGTTAGTTTCCATGGTTACCCATGCAAGGGCCCACTTGGACGAGAAATACAAATTTCATACCTTGTAATACTAAGCTTGAGGGTTGTGGAGAAGACAGGATTCCATCAATTCAGCTACTTATTCCGATACAAATCCTATTTAGTTTTCGCTGCAGACTAATAAGAGCACAGACGTGAAAAAACTGTTTATATGTATACAAGTATATACAGGGTTTGATTGAAAAGTAATGAGCCTTCCGAATCGGCTGGTGGGGGAAAATGATCGTTGGACCTTCCACTAGAAACCGGTCCCAGTTCGCTGGCAGCAGCGGTGCAGTCAACATCGCTCCGCGCGTGAAAGCTATTTTAAAAGTGTGTTAGGATTTTGCAGTGGCGAAAATGCAGCGATCGTTGGAGCAACGTTACTCGATCAAATTTTGCGTAAAGCTAAACAAAACGAGTACCGAAACCATTGGGCTACTCAAGGAGGCTTACAGGGACCAATCTCTGTCCAGTGCCCAGGTAAAACGGTGGCACAAGTCGTTCAAGGAAGGCCGGGAGGACGTCGAAGACGAACAGCGATCTGGAAGGCCTTCGACGACGCAAACAGACGAAGATGTGAACCGGGTTCGTGAATTTTTGAACATTCGTCGTGCTAGTCTACGTGAGATCAGTGAAGAGTTAAATTTAACTTATTACAATGTGCGGGAAATCGTGACCGGAAAACTTGAAATGCGCAAAGTGTGTGCCAAATTGGTTCCAAAGGTTTTGACTGATGAACAAAAGCAATTGCGTGTGGAAAAGAGTCGTGAAGTATTGGAAAGTGACGAACAGGATAATACTTTAGGCAATTGTATCACAGGAGATGAAACCTGGTGCTTTGAGTACGATCCTGAGGGCATGAGAGAGAGTGCGGAGTGGCACACGAGCCAAAAAACTGTGACAGCCGAATTGAATGCGATTCCGGCGGATGAATTTAAAAAATGTTTCCTGCAGGGCAAGGACCGCTACCAGCGGTGTATTGACGCTCAAGGGTCCTATTTTCAAGAATATTAGCGACCTACAGTTTCAAGCCGACTCCGAACGGCCGATATTTTTATAAGATCTTTTTCATGGCAGAAATACACTCGGAGGTTTGCCATTGCCCGAGGAGCGACCGTTATTAGAAAAAAGGTTTCCTTCATTTTTGTGTTTCACGGAGATTCGAACCTATGTTCTGTGAATTCCGAATAATAGTCACGCACCAACCCATTCGGCTACGGCTGATAACAAAACTCTCTCCGATTAATTTCTGATTAACGCAAAGTTATAAATTATTTCACAACGACAAATAGATAATTATAAACATGTTTGTGGAATGAGAATACATTTGAAGCAAACGTCGTGGTAAGCCATACGTGAATACGAAGCCACAACTACAGCGTTAGTTTTAAGCCGCTTTATATGGATATATTTCCTTACCGAAACTAACACCCGTACGCTGATAAAAACTTCGAAAACGTTCAATTGCTGTGCTAGTAAAAGTACAAAAAAAAACAACAAAACTGTGAAATCTCCTCGGTAAAGATGATCTAACTCGCTCAGCTTTGCTCTGATTGGCATGAAATTTCGGCACGTAATTGCACAAGCATCAGCCTTTCCAAATAGAATCTTGAAAATTGGTTGGCAAAGAACAAAACTGTGAAATCTCCTCGGAAAAATACTGTAAATCCTTCAATTTTGCTCTGATTGGCCTGAAACTTTGACATATTACCTTCCAGTAAAAGTGCTCTAACTAGCTCAGATTTGCTCTGATTTGCGAGAAATTTCGGCACGTAACTGCAAAAGTTTTAGCCTTTCCAAATGTGTAAAAGAATGAACAATAGGGTTGAATAAAAATCCCAGGATATCTGTGTACAAATGTGGGAAATATTTGTAGTCCCTATAACTTATAAATAAATTTGTATTATTTACTTAAATATAAATTTGTTTACCTTATACGCATTTAAGATGGTATAAGTTTGGCTTATTGGGTTATTTGTGCTTTTGTTCGTATGTATCGTTCCTCTGTGCTTGGAGATTTGATGTCGAAATATCACTGACGATGGTCGACCACACAGGTAATTTGCAGACCACCACTTCTGTCCGTATTGGACAGTTGGTGAGCTGTGCCGAAAGGTGGATCCATATTAGCACGTAGCGATTTTTATTTCATATTTATTATTCTTATCTCTTTCCTCCCGAAAATTTCCTTTACCTACTTGGATAACTATGCCCGTTTGAGCTGCTAATAAAACTTAGCCCTGTTTAGACAAACGAACACTTCTTTTGAGAGACCAGCCTTTACTTTGAAAACGAAAATTCGGTATAGCTTTTGTTGGATTCTTGACTTCTTCTTAATTGGAGCCATAACCGCGAACCCGATTTTCACCGAGTTTAAGGGGTTAGGGGTAGTCAGAAGCCCGAGAAAATGTTGATTTTTAATAAGTCAGTCGCTTTATTTAAAGTAAAAAGATGGCATAATATAGTACATCATGTTTCGGCTTGTCGCTAACAAAATTTCAAAAAAAAGAAAATAATAATTGTAAAAATTATCGCTGTTTGTGTGGAGCCCGTTCCGCCAGAAGTCCCTTACGGTGATCATCACAAGTCCTTGGAGATTCATCTAAAGTCAATGGGATGAAAGAAATTAGTTTTATTAACAGATAATCTTGTGCCTGATCGAAGTTTTTTTTTTTTAAATTAACAATGTGGCGGCCTCGGGAAATATTTTTCAGATTTTCGAGAAAAAAACCGGCAATTAATTGTTTCAAAAATTGAATCGAAATTCGATCAGGACCGAGTTTTTTGTTTTTCAAAAGCAGCATAAATTTTTTTTGAAATCTACCAAGCGGTTTTTAAGGGGTTATATACCTTGTGTTTTTCAAAAAAATCAAAATAAATTTTATTTCTTTATCGTAAAGTACAATCCCTTGAGAACATTTTCCAAAAATTTCATAGAGATCTGAGCAATAGATCGAAAGTTACAGCGTTTTAAATTGTGCGTCGTCACGTCCTGAGCGTACGGCCTCATGCGGCACTTGAAACTTTAAACGCGATTATCTCAAAAACGTGTTTTTCCAAAAATGCTCTTGCGGTGGACGCGATTGCAAAAAAAGTATTCAACCGATTTTTATAATTTTTTTTTTAAATTGTTCGTAATTGATGTCGCCTCTTAGTGAACGATCAACTTTTTATGTATAAATTTTTATTTTGCAGATATGCATTTTTTAATGCCAATTTTAGGACTGTAGAAGTAGAGTTTTTTAAAAACATGTTCCTATTTTCACAAAAATCAAAATATTTAATATATTGATCGTTCACTAAGAAGATATAACCCTATACTAATGAAATCTTTTCAATTTTTTGATTTCAGTTGACTTGGTGGACTTGAATCGCGTCCACCGCAAGCCTCTTCCAAAAAAAGGGTCTTGGGGGAAAACGCCATAACTTCGCCATTTTTAAATATTTTTACACAAACAAAGCCTTTTTTTTCTCTTTAAACATTGTAATATCCAATAATAAAAACTTTTATACAATAAAATTATTGCTACATATCTTTAAAAAAAACCCAACTTTCGCTAATTTCACCGGACCACAAGGTATATAACCCCTTAAGTTACAGTAATCACCAGTTCAAAAAACATAGTTTTGAGAAAAACGGATTTAAAGTTTTGCTATCGATTTATGTAGAGTTATACGAATTATTTAATGACTTACACTGTGCCATCTATTCCTGGGTCATATAGTAGTTCTTCAGCCGTCATAGCAGCTTGTAAAACATCGATTTGTTTTTGCCTACGTAGCATTCTACCTTCTCGAGTATTATCGGTAGCGCGCTTAACTGCCACTTTCATACGTGCAGTAAATGTCGGTTGATGCTTTCCATTTCAATTCAACCGGGCTATTCGGGTCATGTTCTTCGATTTCGATGTAACTCAAATATGTTGTTCTCTGGCCAAAATAATGAGCCACGTATTTTTTTGTTCGCCCGAAAAAATTTTTTTTCAAGAGTTATCGGCAATTTTGTTTTTCGGCTCAAAATCGATTTTTTTTAATTATATAAGAAATTTTTTTTTTTTAAATGCCCATAACTTAGTCAAAAATGAACCGATTTTAATAATTCTGGGTTCAAAATGATCGTCATTACTTACACGAGCGACTTAATGAAGAAACAATTGCAAAAAAGTAGTTGAAAATTTTTTATTTTCCAAAAAACAAAAAGTGCGAAACAGGTTTTTACTGAAAAATTCATTACTCAAAAACAACTCATTTTAGCTACTGGGCATTCAACTCAATTGAAGTTTGAGGTGCCTTCTTGATTTGGGAAAAGTTATACAAAAACAAAAAATACACTTTTTGAAATATTGAATTTCGAAAAAATTTCAATTTTTTTTCTTTTTTGCTAAATAAAAAATTTTGAACTACTTTTTTGCAATTGTTTCTGCATTAAGTCGCTCGTGTAAGTAATGACGATCATTTTGAACCCAGAATTATTAAAATCGGTTCATATTTGACTAAGTTATGGGCATTTAAACAAATTTTTTTCTTATATAATTAAAAAAAATCGATTTTGAGCCGAAAAACAAAATTGCCGATAACTCTTGAAAAAAAATTTTTTCGGGCGAACAAAAAAATACGTGGCTCATTATTTTGGCCAGAGAACAACATATTTGAGTTACATCGAAATCGAAGAACATGACCCGAATAGCCCGGTTGAATTGAAATGGAAAGCATCGGTTGCTTGCAACTGCTGCCAGCTGCTTGCTCTCGAACGCTCCGGAGCGCCCTTTGTTAATTGTTGAATAACTCGAAAAGTATTTGTCGGATTCACTCCAAATTTTCACACAATATTTTTAGGATATTATACTTTAAGAAAATGCAAATCAAAATCCAATTCTTTTGAAAATTCTGAATACCCCTAATCCCTTAACAAAGCGCGCCAGTTGATTATTTCCCGTGGTAACCGACGCCAGTTGGAAAGTTCAAGTGAAGCCAAGTTTTTCTCCAAAGTAGAGGAGGTCTTACTCTTCCTCTGCCGCCACCAGCTGGTACCACATCGATTACTTTCAGAGCCGGAGCGTTTGTAGCCATTCGGACGACATATGTAACCCAGCCAGCGTAGCCGCTGGATCTTTATTCGCTGCGCTATGTCTATGTCGTCGTAAAGCTAATATAGCTCATCGTTCCATCGTCTGCGATACTCACCGTCACCAACGTGCAAAGGTCCAAAAATCGTTCGCAGAATTTTCCTCTCAAACACTCCAAAGGACACCTCATCGTATGTTGTCATCGTCCAAGCTTCGGCGCCATACAATAAGACGGGAATTATGAGAGCCTTGTAAGGTGTTAGTTGCCGTCGAGAGAGAAATTTACTACTCCATTGCTAAGTCCAAAGTAGTATTTGTTGGCAAGAGAAATTCTACGCTGGATTTCGGTGTTAATGTTGGTTCGTAAATAAACGAAGTCTTTTACAACTTCCGTTGCTTCCATATGTAGAAGTCCACGCAAGTGGCGAAAGTCCCTGACTGCCACTCACTTTGGAGTGGTCAGGATAATTCTTCTGCGTACGATCCAAGCAGCTCACAACTTCCGGGACTAGCTCAAGTATACTCTGGGTAGCTCCCGAACATCCGTTTCAAAGTGAGCTAATGTGAGAAGGCGAAGCATCCCAGGATATCTGGTTATGTGCTGAGTTTGGGACCCACCACGTAAAAATCCTTCCGCAATGAAAACGACGACAAAACCTCGAGTAAGAACTGCTTTGTTGGACTCTACTTTAAAACTTAGAGTACGGAGTGAGGGACTTTAGGTCGTCCCCCAAGATTAGTTTTTCTTTAATAACTTCGTAAATAATTTCTTTATCTCTTTTTCCCTTCAACTAGTCGAGTATTATTTTAAATCCTGTATAAAAACTTATTAGTGGCATTCTATTATTAATTTATTTATAATTATATGGGAAGTTTTCAGTTTGGGGGACCCAAGTGGGGTAACTGCGTCCTTTATGTTATAAAATAGACTCCGAACTCTAAGGGTTAAGTACATAATATTGCAAATATATATGTATATATATTAGGGCGGGTCGATTTAAAAATCGCTCATTGCTCTGTGAAAATCGTATTCTAGGGATCAAAATAAGAAACTTTTCCGAAGGAACCATACCTCTAAAACGAGTTCTGATGTCCCCCAATTTGGGTCGAACTTTTTAGTTTCTTTTCTATAACTTATATTACTTAAATTAATTTTTTTTATTTTTATTTTTAATTATACCTATATATAATATATATATTATTAGGTATATATAATTATATTATTTTTAATTAAATACATTTCTTAAGAGAAAAAATAGATATTATTATAAATAAATAAAAATAAAGAAAAAACATAGCCATTTAGCTGATTTTTTCATGTAAAGGTCAAAAATGGTGATATTTTGAAATGATTGTATGGGGAACCCACCTCTAAAACGAATTCTGATGTCCCCCAATTTGGGTCGAACGAAAAATCCCACTTTGACCCATTTAGAGTGCTCCCATCGAGTCCTGGAACTCAGGGGGTGTGCCACTGGCATGGGTGGATCGGCCGTCCAAAGTTAGTGGGGGTCGGTCATACATTTGGACTCGATTGGAGCACTCTAAATGGGTCAAAGTGGGATTTTTCGTTCGACCCAAATTGGGGGACATCAGAATTCATTTTAGAGGTATAGTTCCTTCGGCAAAGTTTCTTATTTTGATCCCTAGAATACGATTTTCACAGAGCAATGAGCGATTTTTAAATCGACCCGCCCTAATATATATATATATATATATATCCTATTTGTGGTGTGCGTCTTGATGTTGTTCCACAAATGGAGTGACCTAACTTTTTAGGCCGACTCCGAACACTCGGAGGTTTGCCATTGCCTGCGAGGGCGATCGCTATTTGAAAAATGTTTTTCTTAATTTTGGTATTTCACTGAGATTCGAACCTATGTTCTCTCTGTGAATTCCGAATGGTAGTCACGCACCAACGCATTCGGCTACGGCGACCGCAAATACTATAGCAAATAATATCTCAAATTCAAGAAAAAAAAACACTCAACACTTGTACGTGCAATATTATGATTTGACTTGAGTAAAATTTAAATTTTTTCTTCAGAATTTCCTACTGGGTTGGGTAGCCACATCGCTCTCCATTGCTTGTTGCACTCTCTTATACCCATTTTTTCATGTCCACACATATTTTTATAAATACTTACAAGTATACTTAAACATACATATAGCCATGTATTTAGTGTGTATGTATGCATTTGTATGTGTGCTCTATTTCCTCTCTTCTACCTAAATATACTAACCACAGAGCCGGCTTGATTGCTGATGCCTCGGCAAAGTCCGCCTCACTCATTTTGTGGAGTGGAATTTATTCGCTCTGCCAGTCAATACGACCGGCGTGCGAGTACTTCTAGCGCACTAGCATACATGTTTGTATATATGTATGTAACTGAATTTTGTGGTAGAAAAAGCGTATTTTGTATTGTTGCTCATTAGAATATTTGTCAGTCGCTATTGAAGACATCGTTTATTTGGACGTCAGTTTGCAAAGTGAATTTTGGACGATAATTTTTTACTAAAAAGGTTTGTGTGAACGATTATGCCAAATTAAAAAACAAAAACTAAAAATTAAAAACTACATTCGTACTTCTCTGGAAGAATGTATTTGTATGAATGCCTATGTATGTAGCATTGTGAAAATTCGCAAGTGATTTCAAGCAAAGAGCCGCCTGAAAAAACAGGCGATAAGTAGAAAAAACAACGGATTTGTGTATGAAAAAATGAAAATTGAAAGAAAAGGAGACTCACATACATAAAGTAAATATGTACATACACGTAAAGTGTAAGCAAATGCAGTAGAATTTGATTTTTTCTTGTAAAAAAGTAAAAAAAAAAACTAATGCTACTTATGCTGTAGTGCACTTTAGAGATACATACAAATATATATGTATATATGTATTTATGTAGTTTGTTAAATTTTTTCGTGCGTAGTTTCATCCAAAAAGTTGTATTTTTGCCTCCAAAGATTCAGTATCAACACGTTTTCAACTTTTACTTGTCACACTCGCCGCCGCCATTCGACCTCCTCAAAGCGATACATGTTTGTACACATGTATATGTACATATGTATATGCTATATATATACATACATGCGGCATACAACAATGCAACGTGGCCGGTTTCATAAACTACGCATCCATGTCGTTGTTTATGTGTGCCTTTTTCCTCAGACATACATTTATACATACATATATCCACTATTTATATTTGCGAGCGGCGTATCCGATTGTGTTGGTGCGTGACTGCCATTCGGGAGTGCGTAGGTTCGAATCTCCGTGCATCATGAAACAGCAAAATGATAGAAATATTTTTTTCTCATAGCGGTCGCCCCTCGGCAGGCAATGGCAAACCTCCGAGCGTATTTCTGCCATGAAAAAGCTCCTCAGACAAAACCGTTTGCCGCTCGGAGTCGGCTTAAAGCTGTAGGTCCTTCGAATTGTGGAACAACATCAAGATGCAGCCCACAAATAGGTGGGGGAGCTCGGCCAAACACCTAACAGAAGTGGACGTGGCAGTTTTTTTACATTATTTATACACATAAGTGTATTCCTCTTCTGTGTGTACACTGAACGAAAAAAAATGCCCAAAACCACCGTAAAATTAAAATTTTTTGCTTAAGATTTTCGGCACATATGAAAAATTTTGAATTTCTCCATTTCATCAAATACTTAAATTTATCATAACAATACGCATGTATTGTACATACACACATATACGCGTATGTTATAATTAATATAATAGGTATAATATTTGTGTGTTACTTATGTAAGAGGGACTTTGAAATTGCATTAAAAACATGTTCATATGAAATTAAAATCATTTCAGCATGTTATTGTTATTTATTTAATAAATTAAAAAACAAATGTTTTTTTATAAATTATGAAAATTTTTTTTTGATAAAATTTTTTTGTGGTAATAAATATATTTTATTTTAATATACAGTGACTCACAGCTTATTTGATGCTGGTAATACTTTTTTAGAAAAAAGAAAATTACTCGATGTTTATTAAATTTGATAAAAAAAAATGTAAACGACTCTTAATGAGATAGGTTAGGTTAGGTTAAATGGCTGCCCTAGCTAAGGGCTCACTTGGACAAATATTAAAAAATTCGTCCGTTGTGGTGCCATACATGGGAGCGGAGAAAGGAGAAGGGAAGGAAGAAGGAAGAAGGAGCCTTGGGATTAGAGACGACGATGACCATACATTTTACGACGACGCCGACGGTGGCTGATTTGCGTTCGTAGTTAGCCGTAACAAGCTACTGATGAACTTCACCAAATTTATGATATTTACACCGGCTATATCCGCAGGCGTAGCGAAAAAGTGAGAGCCCAGATGTCTAAGTCTTTGCCAGACGAGAGCAGGACAGCTGAGAAGAAGGTGTTGAGATGATTCCACCTCGTCCTCCAGACAGTTTCTGCAGAACGGACTTGAGGCAATCCCAAGTCTCACGGCATGAACACCTAACGGACAATGTCCCGTAAGGATGCCCACCAAATTCGAGAGCTGGGGCTTTGTCAGCCTTAGGAGTTCCCTTGAGCGTCTCCGATCTACCCGTGGCCAGAAGGATCTCGCGACCTTGCACGTTCGGGCACTAGCCCAGCGCTCGCTGAGTTGACTCAAGGCCCAGGAGCAGACCACAGGGTCTCAGGGGACCCCAATTCTCTCATTTCGCGACAAAACCGTCTCCAAAGTTCCCTGTCTAGCCAGCTCATCAGCCCAGCAGTTTCTCTCTATGCCGCTGTGCCCGGGAACCCAAATGTGTCTGATGACGAAGTATTCGGATGCAATCGAGAGAGAAGCCAGACATTCTCCGACCAATCTCGAACGCACAAACAGCGAGCCTAAGGCCCTAATTGCCGATTGGGTATCGGAGTAAATATTTACTTCCTTAACGGTAATTACCGAATTAAGCAACCGTGGACCGCTTCCTTAATTGCGGATACCTCCGCTTGGAAAACACTACAGTGGTCCGGGAGCCTAAATTTAAGTTTGATGGGGGGCTCCTTACAGAATACTCCCCCACCAACCCTTCCGTCCAATTTCGAGCCATCCGTGAACATGTTTGCTATGCCTTGCCGCCAAATGTTGCACGCCCACTTATCCCTTGAGGGAATGTAAGTAGAAAAAGGTCCCCTTGGACCTAGCGTGTAATG
This sequence comes from Anastrepha obliqua, assembly GCF_027943255.1. Classification (NCBI taxonomy): domain Eukaryota; kingdom Metazoa; phylum Arthropoda; class Insecta; order Diptera; family Tephritidae; genus Anastrepha; species Anastrepha obliqua. The sequence continues at coordinate 56,607,741 of NC_072893.1, read as the reverse complement.
AGATATGTATGTACTATTTACCACTGCAGAAAGATCAATAACAAAAACAAAGCTTGTTGAAAAAATATATGTAGAAACAAATAGTTTTCTCAGCAAAATATGCTCACAGCTTAAATGATGCAGTGTATTTTTTAGTTTCTCTGAGAATGCAATAACTGTGAAATGTATTTTTTTCTGTTTAGTTTAGCGTCTTAAATCATTCTCAAAAAATTGTTGTAAAGAAAAGTTGAAAAAAATCTAATTTTTAAAATAGGGAAAACAGACCTCACTTGAAAGAAGGGAAGACGTTATTCGTCATTATAAAGAGGGCAAAAGCCAACGAAAAATTGCAGAAATTGTTGCTATGAGTTTCACAACTGTCCAGCACATTATAGAAAGGTGTCGCCACGAAAACAGGAGAGAAGATAAGGGCAGATCTGCGCCAAATAAAATATTTAATGATGCAGATAAGAGATGGATTGTTCGCAACCGTAACCGACAAATTAGGTATATTCGTATACCTAATACCTATATAGTTTACAGGTATCGTTGAATACAACTTAAAATTGCATTTTTATAGTTCCTGAACCCTCTAACTTTTTATATTAAAAAAATAGGTTGTCTGCAAAGTCGGTTTACTGACGATAGTTTAACGTGACAACGTCATAAGAAAATACTGATGGAATGGTTGCAATTTTCAAAACAAAATTTTAATTTTATTTGTGTGATAGATATTTTGTATGGATATAGGGAAGGAGGTAAATGGAATCGTAATGGAATAGGTCAAGTTACATTTACACAAAAGTGAAAAATGACGAAACATTTATCAAATTCATGAAAGATATGTTCAATTTTGATTGTGCATCAGACGTTAATAAGTCAACAACACTAAGAGGCAACATCATCGATTTGCCTTTTTCAAGACACATTACACTCGAAACACTCGCTTTCATTTCCTACTTTTCCTATCATCGACCTATTCTCAACAGAGAAATGGTTCATTACCATGCACACAGGAAGAAGGCATATGCAAATACAAATAAGTGAATTTATATACACATGCGACAATACATATGTACATATATATGCTCATTCAAGTAGAAGAGAGCCAGATGTCGAACGTTGCCGAATGCGGGGCCGATTGTGCTCTTTGTCGTTCGTTTCGCTTGCAGTTCAAGCAAGGTAGCGACCAATGAGCAAGGTAACGACGATTGAGCAAGATAACGACGAATGAGCAAGATAACGACCATTGAGCAAGATAACGACACATTTTTTCGTGCGTGCAGCCGGCTAAATCGAATTATAAGACGTTATCACGTCAAAAAAGTCCATAAATGTATGATATCTATTGATATCTCAACTATTTTTTAAACAACTTATTGTATACTTATATATCCTCCTCCTTTTATTTCATAAAAGTTAACGACCCTTTTTTGAATTATTAACGAAGAAGCATGTTAAATCATTTTCCCTCGAAAAATCACAATATAATTAGTTAAAATAATTGTAATCCGTAATTTGAAATCGCTTTGAGTGGAAAAAATTTCCACATTGATGTTAGGTAATATTTTGCTTTCTCCATGGTATAATTTTAGCTTTGCCTGATATAGCTTTACGTTTTTTGGCGAAATGTGAAATTAATCACGCAGAAACGTTAATTTCACATGAGACTTTTTCTTCCAGTGTACATAAGCACACACATCCTCGTACAAGCCCACGTGTGTATTTACATATGTATACATATTTAGGCACGTGCGCTTCGGTAGCTTGTTTATTAGAATTCGAACGAGTAATAACACACTGATGCATAGACAACAGATAGGCAAACAGAAAACAACAGAAACAAAAAAAAATATTGTAGCTTATAATTCCTTCTTTCAATGAAAGCTCTGCGGAAGTTTTGATGTTTGCCTATCCTTAAATTTTTTTATAAGACTTTTTCTCTCCAAAGCTGCTGCTCTCTCTGCTGGTTTGTTGTTGTAGCAGCATAAAATATTTCCCATACACACATGGATAGACAACAAATGAAACAAAATATATATTTAAGTTTATTCTCATCGAAGACATCGATAAGTTATTCTCAATATTTTGAGTTCATAGTTTCGATAACATTGTTGGGGAAAGTGGCATGAGGCTGGCATGTTGTTGGTATTTTAACAGCATAAAATATTCTCCATACACTTTTGGGGGACTCTACTGAAGTTACAGTCCGTGAGCTGTTATGAATCTGGGTCGTTTTGGTGACATAGAACCATCTGTCGTTGAGAAACGAACATTGTACGCAAGCACTGCGTCCTTAAGATTCATTAGACCACCTTCGCGGATTTTTTTTTACTTTCATTTACATATATTTAAATTGTGGTCTGTGAGATCACTGACGTGTAAGGCAGTGCATATATTCAATGTTAACTTCCTTAATAAACGAAAGCAAATTTACTGTGTACTTTTCATTGGCCCTTCAAGGATTTAGAAAATGTTTTTTTCTACTTCCGCAAGAAGTTTTAGTATCGACTCTAATTTCTGGAATATGATGAATTTATGAAGGGGTTACATGGGTTTCGTTGGTTCAAAAAATCGATTTATTTTTTTTTTCTTATTAATTTCTATAACTTTTCAGGAATATTATTCAAATTTTCAAGTCGATCCGAATAATAAATTCGGAGAAACAGCTTTTGGAATGTGTGCGCTCCAAGCCACTTTTATTGTTACTCACAACTTTAAACGCGTTTTTCTCGGAACCGTGTTTTCAAAGTCGGTTGTCAAAGGTTCTCGAAAACTACTCAACCGACCTATGAAATTTTACACAAGTGTTCGAAATACAATTTACTCGTACTTGAACGAAGGATTTTGTTTTTTTTTTTTTCAATTACAACTATTTAAAAAAAAACAAAATGTCAAGCAAATTCGACCGAAATTTTCATTTTTTTTGCAAAAATGTCCATACCCATTTTTACTTTTTTTTCTTTCCTTCGTTCAAGGACTTATTTTTGTTTTTTTCATTTTTGATGAGCCTGTCAGTAGTTATGCTGACAACGCGGACGCACCTTTTTTTCGAGGGGCCACCGAAAACGACGTCACAATGGAGGAGTTAAAAAATTTTTTTTTCGAAAATTTCAGAAATTATTCTTTAAATATGTATAAGACAGAAAAAAGTTTGATTTAAATAAATAATTTTTTACATAAAAAAAAAATATTGGAAATAGGCCTTTTTTACCCGACGAACCCCATGTAACCCCTTAAATGAACACCCAGGAATCTATTGCATTTATAAAGGGTTTTCCAATAAGAAGTGTTATTTTAATATTCAAAGAAAACATAAATTTTTTAATATAAATGATCGGATGTTTATTTCATTATAAAGAGGAAGATATACCGTGAATAGTAGAAAATAACATCAGGCAAATGACCACCACGACCACGCTTACAGTACAATATCCTTTTCATGAAATTTTCCCTATGTCCTCGTTGGCCTCACGAATTCCATCTTTGAAGTCTTGAATCGACCCTGGGCTGTTGGCGTAGACCTTCTCGTTCACGTGGCCCTAAAGAAAAAAAGTCACAAAGTGTTAAATCACAAGATCTCGATGGCCAGTTGTGATCACCTCTTCGAGAGATAACACGGTCCGGAAACTTTTTCCCGTAAAAGATCAATGCTTTCGTTGCTTGTGTGGCACGTAGCGCCATCTTGTTGAAAATAAACGTTGTCCAGATCAATACCATTCAATTCCGGCCATAAAAAATCGGTAATAATCTCTCGATAGCGATAGATAGCACCTGTTATTGGAAACCCCTTTACATCAGTTTACTCGTTTATGTGCCTTGCAGTTTCGCTCTTGATAGCAGTTCCATACTCTTGATAGTTCTGCCTGCAATACCCTGTCAGAATGCCCATCGTAATTCTTAGGAACCATTGAGCTCATGCTTGCAATTGTAAAAGCCCAATAGTGCTCTGGGTGCTTAAAACCTGATATATTGTCTCAGCAATTTTTATTTTTTAGTTTGATATAAATATGTTTTGGCTAAAGTTATTAAGAATTTGCAAAATGTTACTGCCTACTCAATTGCATTAAGATCGTCTAAATGTATTATGAGTCCAAAAAACAAACGATGTCACGCACTCGCAACAAAAACGCTTTTATAGGTTTTGATCTCATGTGAATAGTCATATGAGTTAAAAAAAGATTACTCATCTTAAGCTAGACTTATTTTTAACAGCAGCATTTATATTTATCATCCATAAGTCACAATTTCACATAACTTCAAATGATGCTAAAAAATCTAAAACTATTTACTTAAAATGCAAGAGCAGTCACGCTCCATAAAACTAATGAATGCATAGGCACACATTTTCCTGTCCTGCCTCTTAGTAAGTTAATGTTAATAAATTAAATGTAGCAAATAACAACTTTTTCATTATGATGGTAATATGATGCTGGTAATATGCATGTATGTATGCTTGTGCACGCCCAGCAGTAAAAACCAGCGATGCTGAACTGGCGTCATTGTAGTGAATTTAGAACGACGACTAATTAGCAATTTTCTATGCCAATTACTACTGCTAGTGAATTTTACTAGGAAGTGTTAATGCTTTCCAGTTATTTATCTGAATAGGCGTTGCGAAAACTTGTGAACTCTTGATAAGTAAGTGGCCTTATAGGCAAAGCTGCGGGAAGTTGGATGGAAGGATTGATGATAAGACAGAGTAGAGTGCAGGGTTGAGCATTTAGCACTACCATTGTGCAAATTCAGTGCTAGTTAAAATGCAAAATCCATTGTCACCGAAAATTTAATAATAGCGAATAAAAAAAAAATATTAACTAGCATTAAACTTTTAGTGATACTGAAAAAAGATTTCATTATAACGAAACCTTTAGTGATAGATAATTTTTTTTTTTTATGTCGGATATTAGTTATCACAACTGCTCGGAGTCAACAACAGACTCATTTACTTAGCATTCTCGAAATTCTTGAAGTCAGAAACAGCTACCACAACTACTTTTAATGGGGAAGAAATTGAATACTGCAACCTATGGCATCAGCTATAGACTTCCTTCAAAGAAAATAAGAAATATGTTCTTTGGTTATTTTATACGCGCTTTTAATGTCCATCAAAATAAAAAAATACCAGTCTAACGGTTAGACGCGATAGAAGTGAAACCTTCCGTAAAACAAACTGAGAGAGAATGAGGCGAAAGCAGCATTAGGAGCGGGATAATTATAGGTTCATTATAATATTGCTATAAAGTTCATATTTTATTTTCTTCATTTTATTATTATACATCCTGAATGCTTTCAATTTCAACAAATGATACGAGTGGCTTATGATAGCTAAAATATGATACAAATGCTTTGGTTTCGATGTTGTCAACATATCTTTGAAATACCGCGTCAATTGTTGTTTTTGATCGTGTTGTCGATTCAGTGCGATTGTTACACATTTTTAAATTGAATGTTGTATTGAGAACGTCAATTAAAGGAACCGCTGTGTCGAATGCAAAATTTACGTTAAAACCGCCACTTAAAATCATTGGAACTTTATTGTAATCTTTTCTAAGTATCCGCGATACTTCTGGTGTATACTTTATTAAATTTTCGTGAATGAATTCCGTGATGCTATTTATTGATTTTTTTTTTCTGTCGATATTCACGACACTTTTCTGCATTATTTTTTTTAAATTTTAATACACACGCGGTTGCTATTATGAGCGTCCCCAGCAAAACCTGCGTGACCGAAACTCTAACACAATTACATTTTTTTGAATGTTACAAACACATATGCACGCAGGTTTTGCTGGGGCGTGACCGAAACTCTAACACAATTACACATATGCACTCGTATTTGTTTGAAAATCGACTTTTTTTTTTGGTTCTCCGTCACCTTTGGAAAATGTGTAAACAGTAAGCAAACTCTATTCATATATTTTTCCTCATTTTTGCATCAGTAAAATTAAACAAACGCCGTAGCCGAATGGGTTGGTGCGTGACTACTATTCAGAATTCACAGAGAGAACGTCAGTTCGAATCTCGGTGAAAACACCAAAATTAAGGAAAACTATTTTTCTAATAGCGCTCACCCCTCAGCAGGCAATGGCAAAACACCAAGTGTATTTCTGCCATGAAAAAAGCTCCTCATAAACATATCATAAAATAAAATAAAATAACTGTATAAAAAAATTTTTTTTCTTGTGATTCGAACCAAGAATTTTGGATCGGAAGCTCACATTGCTAGCCGCTCGGCTATCGCGCCATGCTGTCGGCGCTGGCCTAAAAGTTATTTAGTCCGTCGCTACGTTTATATGTAATATTCGTAGCCAAGAGTGTCGCTTTTTTCGTTTCACTTTTTCTCAAATCACTCCCAACGATTCTAAAGAAGTTTTCACTTCAAAAATGCAACGCGCCGAGCCTCTGAAAACTTAAAATTTCTTACAGAAATTAATATTGAAATGCTATCAAAGTTACTGCAAAGGTTTGAACAATAATTTCGTTTGCACTCTGACTTCTGGTATGCCATTATTGCAGCAACCATCATTCTCGATATCAAATTAAAATTTTATTAAATCCTGCATGGAAGTCCTACTGAGATAAAGTTAAAGAATATGTGCTGTAGTTTAAAAGACAACCGGTAGGAGAGGAAAGTAATTTGCAGTCTTTCGTAAGTGCTAATACTAAAAAGTTTCTCGAACTCGATGAAGAGTCCGCAGGTATTCGATAAAAAAAAACCCAACTGCGAAATTTCTGTAAATAATTTCCTTTTTTAGATGAAAAACATATATATAGACTCCCATGGCGAAACTAAAGCAATCGAAGTACTTTTGAGTTTTGAGTAGGGATGATAGAGCTTTGATGGTTTGCACCGTTTTCCTATTGTAAAAAAAAAATATTTTTAGAATACAATACACCTCCTCCTTCCTCTAAGCCGGTGAAAAGACTTTTTTGCTTTGGCTCAATTTTCAATTGATCGACCACCCAAAATCTCACTGACGATAATTTTGAAAAAATTGCAAATAAAAACCAATTATGTTTTCCTACTTTTGTTTGCGGTGTGATTAGAAGCTTCTACTCAAAACTCTGATTGATTTGAAAACATTTCCTTCTACTGGATTCAGCTCATATAATCTTACTTTTATTCTTCAAAAAGCAGTTTTATGTTATTGAAAAATATTAAGTATCACCAAAGATTTTCATTTTCACTAAATATTTAGCGGTAGTGCAATTTTAATTTTCACTACCACCAAGGGTTTAGTGATGATGTAACTTGTTTTTCACTATCACTAAATATCAACACTAAAGTGAAGATGAAATTCGAGTTTGAACTACCACTGAAGAAATGCTTAGAGATGGTTTCCATTTTACTATAAAAATATTGTGCAAGAATGTGTAAATATTTCATTTCATTTTTTACTCACTTTGTTAAGTTTCTTTTATTAAGTACAAGCACTGACTTAAAAGTAATTCCTACTACCCAAAATCTTAGAAAAATTTTATGTTTTATATAATAAGACTCAATCGTGAAGAAAAACAGGGCTCTAGGCAGCGTAAAACCCAAATCGTATTGCGGCCGCTTCTCGTGCAGTGCTCGGCTCTATCGCATCAATTGAAGTCGATACCGATCCCCGTTGATGGTTTCGCTTGGTTTTAACAGTTCATAATAAATAACACCAACTTGGTCCCACCAAATATATAGCATAACCTTCGCAGCGTGAATATTCGGCCGAGGCGACGACTTAGAAGCATGATCGGGCAGTCTCCATGACTTTCTTTTCTTTGGATTGCTGTAATGAATCCATTTTTCATCACCCATCACGATGTGATGAAGAAATCCCTTCCTTTTTTGATGCTGTTGTTCACAGGCGAAAAAACGACGTTCAACATCCCTAGGTTTTAACTCATAAGGAACCCAAGCCCCCTATTTCTGAATCATTTCCAAAGCATGCAATCGCTTGGAAATGGATTGGCGGGTAACTCCTAATACTGAAGCAAGCTCTTCTTGCGTTTGGCACGGATCCTCATTGAGCAATGCCTCCAATTAAGCGTCTTCAAAGGTTTTTGGCCTTCCTTCACGCGGACGGTCGTCAACATTAAAATCACCGTCTTTGAAACGACGGAACCAATCTTGGCACGGTGTTTCACTTAAAGCAGCATCTCCATAAACTTTTTGTAGCTCTCGATGTGCCTCACCCGCCGCTTCCCGCAAATGACGATTATTCGGCACAAAATCAAACATTTTCACAAAACCAAAAGTATATGACACCAAAACACAATCACTAATGTGTCGAAGCAGTTTGTTTACCATATGTCTAAGCTTGGTTTATGACGTTTAGGGTATGTTAGAATCGACTAGCACAGACTGCTGGCGGCATCTATTGACAAACAGCGAGAACTTAGTTGCGCTAATAATTAAATTTTTTTTATAAAAATCCACTTCATTTCATAACAAAGATCGTATTAACACAAGTTTCACACTTTGGACAATAGGATCCTCTAACTCCTAGTTGAAGCATAGGGCGTCGACAACTCCTCTTCGCCATCGAACACGGTTTTTTGCAAGGGCTTTAAGTTCATTCTTATAGAAAGACCTCATTTTAGCCTCCGTTGAACGGTGCCAGGTGGTTCGTGGTCTACCTACATTTCGTCCTGTCTGTTGTAAGGTGTACCATCGTTGAGTTCCTGTTTATTGATGTTGTCGTCACTCTTCCTCAGGGAACACCACCAGGATCGGTCACACGATTCATTGCCATTTCCTCCTGCGAATTTAAGTCGGGACAGCGAATTCGACAAATTTTCATCAAAATTTGTAGCTTTTTATTTAGAATTTAAATTAAATTTTAATATAATAAAGTGCAGGTTGGAAGTCGCTCAAAAGTCAAGGTTGATTGTTGGAATTGTTTTTTTTTTCGTGTGTCGACATTGTTGGATACTTCTTCCTTATAAAAAAATTTCTGATTTTCCACAAAACCGCTAGCGAAAACAGTTGTCAAAAATCTATGCAAGTTTTGAGTAATTTGAGTCTTGCGCTTTATTGCACCGAAACTGAATGCGCTATAAAACTGCATACTCAAAATTTTTCTAAAAACTATAATTAAAAAGTGTGAATTTTTTTTGGAAATTTGTTGAATTTTTTTTTAATATTAATAAAGTTAGATACGTGCATTTGTATAGTTTTTGTATGAGTCAAGTTCTTAGGAATTATTAGAAAAATTTTTTAAATTAAATAAGGAACAAATAAACTGTCAAGACTGGTCATAAAGTCTCTGTGCTGTAGTTTTTTAACGCCGTGTGCAATGTAAATTAGCTGCAATTTGATTGTTTGACAAGATGGTTCAGTGGAAAACGAATAAAACGTTTCTCAATAGTTCGAACCATCGCTTGAGGGTATATACAATACATACATATACATTTATATATATATACTCACACATACATATGCACACAGACAACTACGCATATGATATTTGTCACTATTTGCTTAAACGTGTAAGGTTTCTTTAATTATGCGTCAAAAGTCACTGTAAGTACAGTGTTGTGCATAATCCGAGCAATCCACAGCTTTGAATCATTTTTTTGCCTTTAAATATTTAACTGGTGTTATTACTAGGTAATTAGAAATTAAACAAATGCGGATATGTAAGTTCAGTAAATAAATCTGAAACAGAAAAGGTCGCAAAAATGTGCCAGGCAAGCCCCTTTGCTCATATTTTTTGCTAATTGAACGAACGATAACTTTTACTAAGAATAATACCAAACTCTTACCTTATAAAAATTTATTTTATTAAAAAAAGAAAATGGCAGTTTTAAAGCTAACGGAATTGATTTGGAGCTGATGATCTCCTTTTTTGCCAATATCCTATTTGATGTCTTGAAAGTTTTTGTAATGTGACTGTATTGAGATGCTCAACACAAATTGGTTCAAACAAGGATAAAATTCAAGCCAATTACTTTCTAATTAACTATTTAATTAATATTGTAATTTTTGCAAATCATATCTGGCACTTGTGAGCTACACCGCTGTAGTATTTCAATAAGCAAGCATTCGAGTGCTGTGGAATAATTTTTTTTACCAACAATCGGTCGGTGATTTTGGTAGAGCGTGGAAATCGAAGTCGATTTCCTAATCGTGTCACGCCAGCTGTGGCAGCATTCCGGCGCATAGTTGCTCCACCCGAACAGAGTGGAACTATATAAGATCTTGCGGAGCAGGGCCGCCACCAGACTGGTCGTTCGACCGATAATATGCAGGTCGTGGCTGCCTTGCTTGGGTATCACCAGACGGGCGCTAAAAGAAATTTGAGTGAAGACTTAAGTTGAAGTTTCTGAACAAAGTGCACACAGGTCATCAGTTAATGCCTGCTGACCGTCAGTCGCATTTACTGTCAAGCCATCCACAATCTTAACAATGAAGAGGACGTCTTTGTGTCGTCAGGAGCGACGCGGCGCATTTCCTCTTAAGCGGTTATGTCAATAAGCAAAATCATATTTTTCCCATTCCGATGGCAGCCGATTCTACGTTACCGGAATGACTCGAATTTCTCGCGACCAAGGGCTGCCGCTCCAGTAAACTAACCCAGTCTAGTGTACCGTACCTCTGAAGAAGAGGATCTTTGTTATGTATGTTGCTCCTAGAAAAAGAAGCGCGAGGGTTATTTCTGATTCTGAAAGCGAAAATTATTATTAGTATAATAGCGAATTATCCTTTTTAATCCTTCTCTCCTTCATACAACCGCTATTGCCACTAAAATCCAAAATCGCAACAAGTTCCTCAAATCGCTTGCCGGCAGCACTTGGGGCAAAGACAAAAAATGCTACAACAACAACAACATACTCTTCTTCACTACTATTTTAAATTCCTTATCACATTTGTAGTTCCGCATCAATTGCATCCGATTCATTATCTGATTGGCCTTCCCTTATTTTGTTTAGTTTTCTTAGCAAAAGACAATTTTTCTGATTTTTTCCCATAAAAGCAACCTTATGTAATATAATATTAGATGTAAAATATTATAAATATCAATTGAAGTACCTTTTTCAAATAAATATTAAAATTACCCTGGAGAACTAAATTTTTGTTGCTAAAAATTGTTTCTATAAAATTATGTATATCATTTCACCAAAAAAGTTCTGTTCACACGATGTGCTCGTATAAAATCATTTTGTAAGACAATTGGATCATAGTCGTAGAAATGGTACACCACATTCGAATATGCGAAATGAGAGGGTCGACGGAGGAGAGTAACCTACGTTTACCTATATTTCATTATGTAACTAGAAACCAACACTTTTGTATTTAAAAAATAACATTTCACTTTTGAATTTAAAAAATTATATTTCAGTTATACATCAATAGAATTTGAAATGAGTCAAATTGGCTCAGTCCGCAAATTTAGTTAAGAATCATCTTAATAAAAGTTGATTAAAATACAAAATCTTTCTGTGATAGAGCAGAATTAATTGACCCCAAAGCAAAGCCTCTTAAAGTCACATGCATAAGTTTTTTTATCAAAAATACACAAATATGTATATAGTGTACATATCTGTATGTATATTAGTATAATATAATATAATAATATAATGGGTTTTCCAATAAGAGGTGTTATTCCCGTAAAAGATCAATGGTTTCGTTGCTTGTGTGGTATGTAGCGCCGTCTTGTTGAAAATAAACGTTGTCCAGATCAACACCATCCAACACCATTCGGCCATAAGAAATCGTTAATCATCTCTCCATAGCCCAATCCATTCACCTTAACTGTTGCTCCAGCTTCATTTTCGAAGGTACGTCCAATGACTCCGCCGGACCATAAACCGCACCAAACAGTAACACGTTAAGGATAGAGAGGCTTTTCAACAATAACTCTTGGATTTTCTGAGCCCCAGATCCGACAATTTTGCTCATTGGCGAGGTATAACTGGGCCTCATCACTCAAGATGATTTTTCGATGGAATTCCAGAGCATTTTCATGCATTTCAACGACTCAATCAGCAAAGACACGACGATGTTGATGATCGGCCGGCTTGAGTTGTGTTAACTGGACTGTATAAGCCTTAAGACCCAAATCCTTATGCAAAATACGGTGTAATGACGTTTGTGGAATGCCTAATTCCAAAGAACGACGAGGAATGGACAAACCTGGGTTTTCTTCAACACTTTCAGCTACAATAGCAATATTTTCGGTTGTTTTCGAGCGACGTGCACGGGTTTTATTCTTCACATCACTAAATCAATTAGTCGCACGAAATTGATAAGAATCATTAAAGCATTGCCCTAAACGTCATTAGTTGTTCGTAGATTAATTGAAAATTTTTTTTCAAAAAGTATAGCTGATGCTCATTATAGAAAAATCGTGAAATTTGATTATCTATGATTCCAACTCTGAGAAAATATTTACCATGAGAGGCTTAGCTCGGGCTACTCCTTCACTTTGTTGTATGCATACGAAATTTATCTCTTAACAAAAAGGAGCTCTGCTATAGACTATCTATTAGTACAGTTGCCAAGTCTGATTATTTTTATTTCAGAATTGGTTTTATGAGCAGTCCTTACATCAACCGAATGGAAATACGAGTAATGAGACTTTTGATGCTATTTTAAATTTTTTGCAAATTCGGTTTAAGCAAATAACTCAGCCGAAACTTGACAAATTTAAACACACAGTATATTATTTGAAGGGTATTTGCTCACCGCCGTAGCCGAATGGGTTGGTGCGTGACTGCTATTCGGAATTCAGAGAGAATGTAAGTTCGAATCTCGGTGAAAGGCCAAAAGGAAGAAAAAGTTTTTTTTTAATAGCGGTCGTCCCTCGGTAGGCAAAGGCAAACCTCCGGATCTATTTCTGTCATGAAAAATCCTCTCATAATTAATTAAATATATTTTTTTTTAATTTTTAATTAAATATCTACTTTTTTTAAATTTATTCTTCAAATAAAAAAATTAATCTATAAAGCAATTTTAAAAATTAAAAAACAAAATTATTTAATTCAAAACTGAAAAAAAAAATATTTAATTAAATTAAAAAAAAAAGTTATTCAAAATTTTTTAAGTAAATAATTTTTTTTTTATTTTTTAACTAAATATTTTTCTTAATTTATTTTATTGATTAGTTTTGTTTTTTAATCTTTTATTTAAATCATTTTTTTTTTAATCTTTTAAACACTTTTGTATTTCAAAATATGAACATTTCCGCTTCATATTTAAGAAATATATAATACACGAAAGCGTCTTTTTTTTAGTGGATTTTCAAACGCAGCGACCGATTTTACACGAATGGTTCAGTTCTTGGGCGATTTTTTTTTTATTTTGATATTTGTAAATTTCCAAAAAACTATTAATTTTACTGAAAAAATAAGCACGAGCGTAAATGGCGCATTTAATTTCCTTTAATATGATACATTCTTTGTTTTAATCAGTTGGCGAATTCTTCACATATTACAAATTTGTATGATCTATCTTTCCTTCTTTAATCCAAAACCGGTATTTGGTTGATATCTCGAAAGCCACATAACAGAAATTATGTGGATTTTCGAATTGATCGCGCGATTTTACTGGTATTAATTAGAACAAACTCGAAAACTTTTCGCTCGTTTTCGAAGAATCCTTGCATGGCCTTAAGCGAGAGTTGTAAAGGTAATGAAAGGGGGCATATAAATGTATGAGTATACCTACATAGCTTTAGACAATCCCCAGCAGAAAATTGAAAAGTACCACATAGTTTCGAAGATGACTGAAAGTTTTAAATGTGGAAAAATATTGAGAAATTCATAAATAATATAACTTAATTTGTAACAACTAAAAGAACATTTAAGAAATATTCACCAAGCCCTCCTGGTAATTTGCCGGTATTTAAAGAGTCAGTACTTATGTGTGTATGTGTGTAATAGAAATTAAGTAATGCGATATCAATGATTGATTGACTAGAACACAAACACATTTCTAGGTTGCCTCCATTCCGATAAGACAATCATAGATAAAAAAAGAACTAAAAAAAATTAACAGCTAAAATGTAATTAACTTTTCCATTTCATTCAGTGTCAATTATCTATTCTTAGTGTCATAGGCAGGCTTGTAGCAAGCAGCTGTGCTCTAGCTTCTATTGCAGCTTATGTATATACAGGGTGGCTGATGAATTTTGCTACATTAAGAAACTCAAATAACTTTTTTTTTAGTGTATGGAATTCATTTATTTTTTTTTTTCAAGTTGAAGGTCATTAAATTTTATTAAATGTAGCTTAACTAGTTTTAAAAATAATTGAATTTAAATGCCCCCCATGTTCGTTGACACAAGTGCGGCATCTTAGTAAAAAGTTGTTCATTGCTGCTTTGAGAGTTGCGACAGGAATAGGCGCAATTGTTGCCCGAATGGATTGTTTTAGTTCATCCAAATTTGTTGGCTTTGTTTTATAAACTTCTTGTTTACATAAACCCCACAAGAAAAAGTCAGGTGCAGTAAGGTCAGGCGACCTGGGGGGCTAACGAAATTCGGAGTTTCTTGAAATCAGTTTATTGGGAAATTTTCGTCGCAACTCTGTCATAACAGTCTGGGCTATGTGAGACGTTGACCCATCTTGTTGAAACCACACAGAGTTGAAAGGAATTCTCTTTCGGCGTAGTTCTGGGTAGAAAAATTCTTTCAGCATTTTTAAATAACGGTCTCCAGTAACCGTAACGGTGTAACCATTTTCTTCAAAAAAATAAGGCCCGACAATACAGCGTGAAGAAACCGCACACCACACTGTCACGCGAAGAGGATGCAATTCCGTCTCGTGGAGTATCTGTGGGTTAGAAGTACTCCATATTCGACAATTTTGTTTGTTCACATTGCCGTTTAAATCGAAATGGGCCTCATCAGACATGAAAAGGCAGTTTAACATGTTTTGGTCTTCTTCCACCATTTGCAGGATCTTCTGGCAAAATTCCAAGCGAATGGCAAGTCTGCTGCATTCAGTTTGTTAACCATTTGAATTTTGTAGGGAAATAAGTCTAAATCTTTGTGCATTATTGTTTGCAAAGACTGTCGGCTGACACCAAGTTGAGCAGATAAGCTTCTTGTTGAAACCCTTGGATTGCTTTGTATAGCTGCAGCTACAGCAGCGATCGTTTCCTCCGTCCGAACTGGTGGGTTTCGATGATAAGGCCTTCTTGCGACTGTTCCTTGCTCAGCAAAATTATTCACCAGTCTCATTATGGTCCATCTGCTCGGGGGATCGCCGCCAAACATCCGCCTGTACTCTCTCTGTACCAAAACTACGGACTCCAGTGCGTGATAGCGGCGGACTATCCAAATTCTTGTTTGCGTGTCCCAGTTATCTATTTTAATAAATTTTAAAGATCAATCTGCAAATTAAAATAAAAATGGAACAGATAACTTAAAAAGAAAAAAAGTTATTCAATTTTTTTTTGGTAGCGGCTTTCATCAGCCACCCTGTATAATGGGTGCCGAAATTATTATACCCATTTAAAGAACAAAAAAAGATGCATCTTGCAGGTGTTCTTAAGCAATAAATCTACCATTGAAGTCTTGATAACTTTATAGTTGTTATATTTGAGTGTTCATTAGCGCAGAAAGAAAAACACAACATAATTTAGGAGGGAAATTATTTCATATTTATCAAAACTATTATTTATGCAATATTTAGTGAATCTTGCCTTTTGGGAAATGGGCGTCATGTAAACGCTGCGTTATGCTGGCAATTCATCTTTTATCTACTTCTCGCAGTGGCAGTGTTCTGTGGCACTACTTAGTAACACAGGCAAACTTCTATAACTCGAATCACCATTAGCCACTGAGAATGTGCGACTTATGGAGACTGCAATGTGTAGGGGTTAGACAAGTCCAAGCACTCAGTCAGCAGACCATTGTACTACACACGGATAGATTTCAGTAGAAAGAATAGAGATAGGAAAGATAAAAAGTGGGTGGTAAGAGGGATAAATTAGCTTGAGGTCACTCTTCTACAAATCTCTTGGATTCATTGATGAATCTTAAGAGTCCCGGAAGAGGATGAGTATAAACCTTATCCCTACCTAGTACATCGCAACCCAATATCCTAAGTCTGATTCTGGAAAACGCCGGACAGCTACAGATAAAATGATCTACAGTGTCGTGCTCCTCAAGACAGGATAGGCATATCGAGCTGTCTACGACCGTTGTGCCCTGTGATTACACCCACAAGTACTTTCAGGTCCCTTCTGCTGACTTTTAGGAGAAAGGTCGCTGTTTTCCTGTTTGGATCTTTCACAAATCACTTGGTTACTCTGCATGAGTTCAACTCAGACCAAAACGATCTCTGTGGGTAGACCTCATAAAGTCGTCAATCCATAGTTGAATCGATGCGGAATTGACACCTAGAAAGGGTTCAGGGCCTAGTGGTATACCTGCAGAGCCTTCATTTGCCAATTTATCAACTAACTCGTTCCCTGCAATACCACAATAACCAGGCATCCAAATAAGACTAACTTTGTTGTGTTTTGCAACACTGTTCAGTTTTGCCTTACATTCACCGACTAACTTCGAAGAGCAGCGTGGTAAGCAAGGATTTGCAGTGCAGCTTGACTGTCACTACAAGTTCCAATACTTTTGCCCCGCCACTTTTTCACAATTAGCCAGTACGCCGCATTCAAGATGGCATAGACTTCCGTAAGGAATACCGTGGCCATCTGACCTGTGGCATAGGAGTGATTTTGGGTCCGTCGGTGTAGACAGTGTGCTGATATCCCGTTAATAGGTTCTCTGGAGTTAACTATTAATCTCTATCTGGGATCAAAACTTCATACTTCCTCCCGAAGCTAACGACAGGCACCCGATTGTCCACTGGCATCGAGAACAGTATGCAGTGCTCCGACAACTGGTGGTATATCTCACAGTGGCCAATGCTTTCTTCATTTCCCTAGACTCCGTTTAACTTGAACCTATACGCCGCCTTCATCGCTTCCTTTCGAATTTGAAGACCTAGAGGTTGCAAGCTCAGAAAGGCATTAAGGGCATCACCAGATGTCGTACTCATGGCATCTGTGATACCCAAGCACACATTTCTCGGTAGCCTGTTTAGGAGTTTCACTCTGGAATTAACCATTGGACCCCACGTCTGGCCAAATGTTCTCTTACACTGCCAGAAGACTTTTAGTGTTCGAGAGACCTTCTGCTCGACGTGCTTCTTCCAGATAAGCTTACTATCCAGGATTACTGCCAAGTATTTAGCCTCAGAAGACAGTTGCAGTGTTACCCCTTTCAATGTGGGTATTAACAGGCCTTCCATATTGCGTTTCCTAGTGAAAAGCACTAAGGTACTTTTTGTAGGATTCACCGAAAGACCAATACTCAATCTTATTTAGAGCTACCTGCGTTATTGCATATAACTTCAAGTGATCTTCCTGAGATTAATACGCACACATCGTCTGCGTAGGCTTGAATGTTCCCTGCAGATCATTAAGAAGAGAGTCGACAACAAAGCACCAAAGTAAGGGAGAGAGTACGCCGCCTTGTGGGCAACCCTTCTTAACCTCAACCTTGACTCCTTCATTGCTTTCTCTATCCATGGTAAGCAGTGTTTTGAATAGCATAACTTCTGATAGAAGAGCACATAGAGTGAAAGGTGGCATTGTCAAAAGTTCCTTCAATGTCCACAATGTCTACAGAATATAAGCGATCACAGAAATAAGTTGCTCATTAATTTTAATAAAACTATGATTAATAACTTTTTCTTCTTTTTACATTTAACAAAACTAGAAAACATTAGATTTAATATTATAGTAATTATCTTTGCTTCGCGCTGCTTCAACCAACTGCCCAATAGTTCTTAAGCCTGTCCACTCTCCTATATTACGTAGCCAAGATATTTGCTCTCTTCCAATTCCTCCCTTGCCTTCGATTTTACCTTGCACAATCAGTTGCAAAAACTCATATTTAGAACTACGAATAATATGACCAAAATATGCGGTTTGCGGCGCTTTTATTGGAACCAACTTTCCTGTAATTACAAAAGCTTACCGCTGTTTCAATCCAACAGCAAATTTGTCTCTGTCTCTGTCGTTTGCCCATATTTCGCTAAGCAAACACCCCAGGTACTTAACATAAATCGCGATATTCTTTGGATCAGATTGTTATACATAAATGTTTGAATTGATGATTTGTTAAGAATTTTTTGAAAAAAACATGAATTTGGCTTTTTGGGACTCCCTCCCATTCTTGATTGCAATATCACTCGTCACATCATTTTGTATTCTCACGTTGGCAGTTTGGCCGCAATGCAAGTGGAAAATGCACCTTTTTCTTTTTCATTTCATCAGTGTCAAAAAGTTTTGTGTAATCAGGTTAAAGGAGGTTGGCCTCTGGAGGCAATCTCTCAAGGGACATGGTAGCATTTTGGGTAGTTAACACCGTATTTCTCCGAACTTCGAACAGATCTCTCTATCCACAAACTGAAGTTTGAGGGTCGTGCTAGGGTAATCTTTCCAAATAGGCGGGATTGGATCGAGGGGAAAATCTGCACCGCAGCTTGCACCTCTGTCTTCACTGACGGTTCCAAGATGGAATCGGGAGTCGGAGCGGGGCTTTTCTCTAAATCAGCCAAGTTATCTATCTCCTTGAAACTGCCAAACACTGCTAGTATTTTTCAAGCAAAAGTCTTTGTGATCTTGCAGGCATGCAAAATGCTTAGGGAACGTGGGACTTCACCGATAGTCAAAGTTTTTAAAGAGGAACTGCACAAATTATTTATCAGGAAAGCGCAGAAAAGATGGAGCTTCATTTCTGAAGCTGCTTTTCGAAAACCCTGAGACCTTAGTACAACAGATGGAAGACTCAGGCCTTTGCGAGTACTCCAAACCATTCAATTTCTAAACTCGTAGCTGTAGCACTGGACGATCGGCACACATGCGGAAAAGCTAGGGTTACCATATAACCCCCATTGCAAAAGTTGTGGGACCTTTCAGAGAAGGAGACTATTGAGCACTGTTAATGTCCGGGTTTGGCTGCTAGACGATTAAGATCACTGGGTGCTCCTTTCTTCAACGGCCAGGGGCAGTGCGCCAACCTAAATCCCATCAATTTTCTCCATTACATCAACAGCTCTGGCTTGCTCTAGATATCTGCCTGTTGGAGGTCTCATAATGGTATCAAAACGGAGCTTTAGTGCTACTTGAGGAATGTCCGACCGGCACTTCAACCATTTCACCTACCTACCTACCTACCTAGCCCATCAAAAACCTTTTCATAGTCATTGAAGCATAAAAAAATATTTTTCTGGACATCTTTACGGTACTGTACGAGGACTTGATGAAGACTGAACAACGGATTCCCATCGCTTGTTTGAATCCAAATTGTGTACGACCCATTGATTGTTCATATTTTGTAAATTAGCGATTCTGAAGGATCTTGAAAATATTTTGAAGCCATTAGACTCACTAAACTAATAAGCCGATAATCATCGCATTTGTTAGCTCTGGATTTTTTAGGCAATGACACGAAGGAGTTTTCATTAAAAAGAGATTCAAAGCCTTAAAGGGGCCGTCAGTGCTAGCGTCATTCATTTTCAAACATAAATAATTTCCTCCACTGAACTCTCATCATCACTTTCCAATCCGCTCAAATCCGAATCTACTGCATTATGCTTAATAAACTGATTAGCAAAGGTTATACAGAGAAGAAACATAAAAAACAAAAATTCGCTTTTTAAAAAAGTACTTCCCCAATATGTTGAAAAAAACTAACCCTATATAGGGCCGTTATAAAAATTTCCCAATTTATTTTATCTCTCCCAGCTCTTGTTTTGGGCTGCAATTTCGAGTTCGGTCTGCCTTCTCCAGCATGTGATGGCAGTTCTGGCCTACGGCTGCCCTGCAAAATACATCCAATGGCCATTTTCGTTACGTCAACCATTGGTCTGCGCAGGACGTGGCCAATCCATCGGCATTTCCTTTTTCTAACTTTCCCATAGTCTGTTATTCGTAACGACTTCTGGCCAGAATATGCGCAAGTTCGAGAAGTTCAAGTTATGGGACTGAAATTACTCTCTAAAACCTCTTTCCACTCGATTTAGTTCCAGTTATAGGAAATGCGAGTTTTAGAAGGCCGAAGCTTCATAGTACATATTTTCTATTATTTTGTTTTTATATATTTTTTTGTTAGTAATAGTTTTTTCTGTGCAAGCGCAGCCAAGACACTCTCAAATACTTTGAGATCTGCCGAACTTTGTTGGCCTATTCGAGATAGTCTTTTATCGCTCTTCAAAAATTGCATTACATCTTCGCAGTATTACTTTTTTTTGCGTTATACGGTGTGGTATTTCCCCATTTATTAGTTGATACAAATCAAATGATGTCAATATCAATCCGTCGTCGTATCAGGCAATCAAATGACGTCAATTGTGAACGAAACAATTGCAGTATACAAAGGTCAAAATAAAGATTTCCATAACTCAAAATCATTTTATTTTTTATTTAATAAAAAATGTATTCTTTTTGAGGAGTTTTTTATGGCAGAAATACTCTCGGCGGTTTCCATTGCCTGCCGAGGGAAACAACATCAAGACGTCAACAATAGGAAGAACAGAAATGTAAACGGCAATTATTTATTTTTTTATTTAAAAAAGTTACTCAAAAACAATAAATACAGAAACACGTGCGCGTATTATAATTTGGTCACTAACGATATCTACATACAAATATTTAAATGTCTTCTATCTTCTGCTAAGGCATTATTTAATAGCTAATGGAGTACCCGGGCACAAACTGATGAATTGATTATTGGATGGACTTTGATTTAAATTTAGAATTTTTGCTGATAAAATATTTAAATAAATGATTAGGCAAAAATTATGTACACATACATACATATGTCAAAATATTTGTTTTTTTTTTTTGCTCACAAAAGTGCGTCAACTTTCCGGACATGCCCACATTTGCTGCTTATCTAAAATTAAATGAACGAATTTTAAAGAGCAAAAGTTATAAAATATTATTTGAGCCGTTGTTGAAGTGGTTGAGTATTTCTACTGAAATAACCTAATTAGTGACCAGCACCGTTTTACTACCGCTGTCCTCGTGTGATGATGTCTTTTTTTTGTTTTCTAAGTCAGACCCATTTAGTGAGGTCCAGGTATAGCAGCAAATTCTTTAACTCGATGTCTCAGATCTCATTAATTTGCTGTAAGAAAGGCTTACCGAAGGAGCGAAGTCGTGCCCTAGCAAGCCCTGGACATTCACATAAGTAGTGGAAAATACTTTCCTTCACCCCTTCCGCTTGACAGCTTCTGCAGTTGGGATTGAAGGGGAGGTTGAATCTGACTGTATAATCCCCTACCTTCCAGTGACCTGTAAGGGTTGCAGTGATGTGTGAAATGTCTGGTCGAGAACATCCTAACAGGTGATTCGTCCTTTGGATGTTGTACGACGGTCATGTGCTTTTTGTTGTAATACATGTAGTTCATTGCATCCATCTTCTTTCGGCTAAAGCATGATAGTGCGAAGCAATGGATGCTTTTATTGTGTTGAGTGGGGTGGAGACTGCCCCCACCTCTGGTAAGTCTAGTGTCGAATCTTTTCTTGCTAGCTCATCCGCTATCTCATTACCCCGTATGTTCCTATGACCGGGAACCCATATCAGAGTAGTTTCAAGCCAATGACTAAGCAATTCCAGCCCCTCTCTACACTGTAAGACCAGTTTGGATGAAATGGAGTTGGAGTCTAAGACCTTAATAGCTGTTTGACTGTCTGAAAAGATAGCTACTCTTGCACCAACTTTCTTATAGAGTTTTAGTGATTTTCATGCTTCTCTGATCGCTAAAAGTTCTACCTGGAACACGCTAGCATAGTCGGCAAGTCGAATTGACTGAGATTGGTTGAGTGGCTCCAAATGGAAGCCAGCTCTCACACCGCAGCTCATCTTAGAACCGTCAGAGTATATTTCAATATCATATCTTCCAATCACCTTTCCTTTGCCCCATTCGGCTCTCGGTGGAAAACGTACCGTAAAGTCTTTCTAGAAGTTAAGGTCGAGGACTGTGTAGTCTGATCTGTTTTTGAGCAGCGAGGGTCCTCCTACAGGGATCTTGCTGTGACCGTACGACCTTATTGTCCAGCTTCCTATGCCTCTGAGTCTCACCGCGCTGCAAGTAGCGATTGTTTTTATATGTAAGTCTAATGGTAATAAATGAATTAGTACATTGAGCGCTTCAGTAGGACTGTTGCTAAGCGCTCCTGTAGTTAAGATACACGCTGTTCTTTTTTACCCAACATTCTCTTACACATGTAAAGTGCTATATTCGCTTTCTTTGAGTTTGGGATCTAAGATAACACCTAGGTATTTTGCCTGCTGGGTTAGCGTAAGACTAACGCCGTTTAGTTTTGGGTGATTAAAGTTTGGTATCTTAGTTTTCTTAGTGAATAGCATCAGTTCAGTTTTGCTCGGGTTTACACTTAAACCGCAGTCCGTGGCCCAATTGCTGAGTAATACTTGATTTTGAACCGTAGCCGTAATGTCAAATAACTTCAAGCACAGATGGAGTAAAAAGTCATTAGATCACAGTGGGCTTACTCAGCCACGGCAGTTGATTTATTTACACGCACTTTTTTTATTGACTGAATATCCGTAAATTAGATTCCTTGCTTGGTCTTCCAATTATGTGCGCAAGGACAGAAACAGTAAGATAGAAATTTTAACATCTGTGTTCTGTCTCTCTTTTTATATGTGAGACTATAGTTGAGCCCGAGAGCAGTGCATTGGGTATCTGTATTTCTTGTTTTGGGACTAATATTGACATTATTTTAAATATTGTTCAGGTTCTAGTAAAAAAACAATATTAGCTCCATTGAGTTACAGCATAAAATCTTCCGCAGAATCTTTCTCTCAAATACTCCAAGTGACGCCTCATCGGATATCGACTGCGGCTCGTACGATATTTTCCAGCATCAGGTTAAAGAAGTCACAAGACAGAAAGTCACCCTGTCTGAAACCTCGTTTGGTATCAAACCGCTCGAAGAGCTCCTTCCCAATTCTAATGGTGCGGCTGGTATTGAGCAACGTCATTTTGCATAGCCGTATTAGTTTTGCGGTGTGTGTCGATTCTCTTTTCATGGGTCTTTTTCAAGACTTGTCGTATTGTAAATAACTGGTGGATAAGGTCCCATCAGTTGATTGATAGTGGGCTTCAATCTTTCACACAATACGCTCACCATAATCCTATAGGCGATATTTAGAAGACTAATCCCGCGATTATTGGCACAGATTGCAGTATCAACCTTCTTATGGATTGGGCAATACGCTCACCATAATCCTATAGGCGATATTTAGAAGACTAATCCCGCGATTATTGGCACAGATTGCAGTATCAACCTTCTTATGGATTGGGCAGAGCACACTTAAATTCGACCATATTTTGCATAGAAGCTGATGCATGCACTTTACCAGCTTCTCGCCGCCATGTTTGAATAGCTCAGCCGGCAGTCCGTCGCCTCCCGCGGCTTTATTGTTCTTTAGGCGCGTTATCGCTATTACCACCTCATCATGATCGTTTAGAGGATCGCGAGTTCTGTCGTCAACGTCCCGATACCCCGATCTTCACATGCGCAGTTATCACTATTTAACAAGTTCGAGAAGTGTTCCCTCCTGAATTTAAGCACGCTCTGGATGTCGGTCAGGTTTGTCCTAAGCGCTGTTAATTTGTACCCCTTATTACTATTTTTTTTAGAAACATTTGTTAATTGTTAATTCTACAACAAAAACCACATAATGCAAAATTTCGAACATTCGACGTAATTTCATCAACACAACAGATTTTTGAGAATTTTTCTGGCTATGCAGTTTAATAGTCCATTGAAGTTTAGTACATAAAAGTACAAGTTCCAAGTGAATACAAAATAGCATAGATTTTTGACATTTTTTTCTCTGAGATGTCACGTTTTTTGCCATACAAAGTAGATGCTCGAATTTTTTTTATGGCAGCAACACCGTCAAAAAAAAAATTGCCAAAAATCGACTAAAATTCAATGGGCTGCTAAACAACATATCCCGAAAAATTTTGAATATGCTGGTTAAACGCTGAATGTTTTGAAGAAATCTTGGAAAACTTTGAAAAAGGGCAAGGAATAAAGTGACAAGACAAAAATTAATTTCACTAACTATGGACTGAGCAATGTACACCCACCACTACTCTGCAACCAACCCGTACAGAAAGAGGCCAGTCTACGACCCAAACATGCACCTCCGTGCACTAAGACCTTTTACTCATCTGCGGATTGGCTTGGCCATACTGTTATACGAGTATAATAATGATCATTGAGCGACTCTTGTCCGTTCTGCGCGAGAAACGCAGCGCCTAGACATTTTCCAATCTGCCCAACAATAGGTGCACGTCGACAAGAGATTTTGGAATACGCTGACCCCATTGGAATGCTAAAAATTACCACCGTTAAGAATGTACAATTAATGTATAACTTTCTGAAAGAGGTTGTGATCAGTTTGATCTGATCAAAGATTTCTTCGCTGAAGTTGCATAGGACGACAGTGCTGCGAGTCGTATTATTTTTGTAAAATATTTAATTTATTGCACTTCTACTTCTTCTTCTTCATGCTTTTATCCCATTTCACTTGGGGTCAGCTTTCCTAGTACGTGATCTCCAGCTTCGTCGTCTCGGTGTTTAGGTTCGCCAGTTTCATATCACTTTCTATTTGCTTCGTCCACGTATGCTGTGGTTGACCTGGCTTCCTTGGCGCCATGACGATGTTTAACACGTTTATTGTCATATCTGATTCAGGCTTCTTCGGGACATGCGCATACCAGCGAAGATGACTTTCTTGCACTTTTTTCTCAGTTTGCTCGACTTTCACGAGTGAATCGATTAGGCACTTTGTCCAGCATTGTGACCAAAGCTGACCATCTCAACATTTTCATATCTGCCGTTTCAAGTTTTCTTTCGTGTGACTTTTTTATAGACCAGCATTCGCCCCCATACAACAAAGTGGGACGCTTGGCGGCTTTATGTATTTTTTCCCTTTAGGTGAAGTGGCATTCTTTTCTCAGATAGTAGCACCCCTATTGGGGCTTTCCGTTTCAACCATGCCGAGTTAACCCTATGCTGCACGTCTTCATTGACATCTCCAGTATTTGTTATAGCGGAGCCTATTTTATTGCACAAGTAATTAAAAAAAATTATCGTCATTGGAAAGAATGATGAGAAGATTTAAGCTTATTAATTCGCAACTGATTGACCTCAACAATACGAAGATTGCTGCTTAAGTTTTATTCACCAAAATATTGTCTATAGACATCAATACATGTTTTCATGTATTTTAACCAGTTTTTGGCTCGATCTCGTCAATCCGATTAATGTACCACCAAAGTATATGTTTTGAACGCATCACCCGCTACTGCAAGCGTCGAAAAGCATGGATCGACCGCGCGTTTTGCTTTTAAAGTATTAAAGTTATTTGGTACCAAAGCAGGACGGTGTAGCGAACGACCCATCCATGCTAAAATAGTCACTTGTATGAGATCTCGCTTCATTGTGGTGGAAAATGATTAGTCTTCTGCGAATGATTTCCCTAATTTTTTCAAGCTTTTAGAGCACACAAATTATGATATACCATTTAGAATTGACCTCTGATGACACGAAGGTGACACACTCAATTTTTTCGAAAAAAAAAATGTGACCATTTGCTTTTCACAGCTAATCTTATTTTCATATGTTTTCTTCTTTTCACAGATAAATTAGAATGCCTGCTAATAAACCTTACGAACGCCCAAAGGACTTTGTGGATCCCGGATTGCCCTCGAAATGCACTTGGCATTTGGGCACAAAGGAAAAGACACCACATACCCAACGTCCCATGTAAGTGCACTCACAATCTACTCATTTGTTTTTTTTTTTTTTTGTTGTAAATTATTATACTTGGATTCTATATAAAAAATACTTGTATGTTCTGAAAACTTTCAGCGCTCACCGTCAGAAGCTGACGCCAAATATTTTAGAGGTTATTGGCTGCACACCACTGGTTAAACTGAATGCCATACCCAAAGCAGAGGGCATCAAATGCGAAATGTGTAAGTACAGAGGCAGCAACTATTTAGTTTATTTGTATCCAAAGCTCTAACTCATGGGCGCAGTGTTGGATAGAAGCCTTAATAAAAATATCTGTATATATAAATGAAAGTCATGTTAGTTACACTATTTATAACTCGAAAACGGCTGAACCGATTTGGCTGAAAATTGGTGGAGAGGTAGCTTAGGACCAGGAGACGGACATAGGATACTTTTTATCCCATTCGAACGCGTTTCCGTGAAGTCACTTTAAAATGTGGTGTAACAAAAACGCATATGATATGGAATAAAAAAACGCAAATGACAGCTAAACGTAATTTTGTCTATGGTTAAGTAGAAAATTTGATAATATAAATTTTGTCAGAAATATATTATCACAGTAATTTGTATTCTCTTTGAATCATCATTATCAATGCTGCGACCAAGACGATCGAATCTTTCCCGACAAAGCCGTAATGCAAGAAGGATACGAAACATTGCTAATGAAACGACTGAAGAAGCACAAGGAATTGCCCGTAAAGAGCGCCGCGTTAGTATGGCTCGACTTCGTGCTTCTCAATCACACGAGCAAAGCGAGGCAGCGCGTGAAACGGCTCGGTTGGCAATGCGAAATCGTCGAGCAAATAACAAAGATAAAAAAGTAGATCATATTCGACGCACAAGAAGAGAATTATGAAGTGCTGATTTGAATCGAGCAGCGTTTCGATTCACTGATTACTGCTTGCATCCTAGCGTTTGCATTGGGCCAATGAACGTTGTTTGCGAGTATTGTGGCGCATTGAAGTTTTCCGGAGAAACGCCCGGATTGTGCTGCCTTAGTGGAAGAGTGAAATTGCCATTGTTGAATTTTTTGGGGGCGCAATGATTTTACTGTCTGGCGACTTCCGCCAAACACTGCCAGTAATTCCAAGATCAACGGCTGCTGAAGAAATAAACTCTTGCCTCAAATCATCGAGTCTATGGCGCTGTGTGAAGAAACTTCAGCTGACAACAAACATGAGAGTTGCATTACTTAATGATATATCTACTCAAGATTTCTCTGAGCAATTACTAACTATCGATAATGGTCGAGTACCTGTCGACGAATCGAGGGGATTGATTTCATTTCCTCAGAATTTCTGTAACTTTGTCTCATCGAAAGACGAACTTATCAATAAAGTATTCCCAAACATCATTAATAACTACAAAAATAATGAATGGTTGAGTGAGCGACCAATTTAAGCGGCTGTAGATGACTTTGGCTAAGATGTAGATGACTTAAACTACATAATTCGAAATGATATCATTGGAACAACGCATTCATTCAAATCCATTGACTGTGTAACAAATGAAGATGAAGCCACCAACTATTCAATTAAATTTTTAAACTCCTTGGATGTGCCTGGCTTACCACCGCACAATCTAAAAGTTGGCTCCGTAGTAATCATGCTTCGAAACATAAGCCCACCAAAACTTTGCAACAGTACGCGTTTGGTGGTAAATAAATTGATGAACAATGTGATTTACGCGACGATACTCAAAGGAAAATTCGAAGGGGAAGAAAGTTCTCATTCCGAGGATCCCGAGGATCCCGATGATCATAACCGATCTCTCGCTTGAGTTTAAAAGACTTCAATTTCCGATGCGTCTTGCATTCGCCATGACCATTAACAAATCACAGGGCCAATACTTGAAAGTTTGTGGTCTGAATCTAGAAAATCAATGTTTCTCACATGGTCAATTATATGTATGTGGCATGTTCACGGGTCGGGAAACCATCTGCGTTGTTTGTTTTTGCACCTGATAATAAAACAAAAAATGTCGTGTATCACAAGGTGCTTAACTGAAGAGTGCAATCTATTAAAGCTTCATTAAAATAGTTGATTAATAAAAAAATTAACTTAAGAAAATCAAAAATCTGCTTTTTTATTGCCTCTAGGGCGGAACAAAGTTCGTCGGGTCAGCTAGTATAATAATGTAAATAAGATCTAAAAATTAAAAAAGGTAAAGATTTTCATAAACTCTTTATGCGGTATGCGGAGTCAATGTAAATAAGATCTTTGAGTTCTTGTTTTTGGGGACAACATCACAGCCAACATTGGTGAAGAAGCTCGGCCTAAATACCTGCTATAACTGTATATGTCCTGATATTATTAATTTTGTTATTATGACTCGCTGATTCCTTAAAACTTTCTCAATAAATATTTTTTCTTCATTAACCCAGATGCCAAATGCGAATTCTTAAATCCTGGAGGCTCAGTAAAGGACCGCATCGGCTATCGCATGGTACTAGACGCTGAGGAAAAGGGTTTGCTCAAACCTGGTTGCACAATCATCGAACCAACTTCGGGCAACACAGGCATCGGCATAGCCATGGGAGCCGCAGTCAAGGGCTACAATTGCATCATCGTAATGCCGGAGAAAATGTCGAACGAGAAAGTTTCGGCACTACGTGCCTTAGGCGCCAAAATTATACGCACACCCACCGAAGCGCCCTACGACAGTCCCGAAGGTTTGATTTGTGTGGCACAGCGCCTTGAGAAAGAAATCCCCAATGCGATTGTCTTGGATCAGTACCGCAATTCCGGCAACCCACTCGCACACTACGACGGCACCGGTGCCGAAATAATATGGCAGACAGATAAGAAAGTGGATGCAGTAGTTGTGTGTGCGGGGACTTGTGGCACGGTTTCGGGCATTGGTCGCAAAATCAAGGAGGAATTGCCCGACTGTAAAGTGATTGCTGTCGATCCATTTGGCTCGATGTTGGCGCAGCCCGCAGAGCTGAATAAATCGAATGTGTCCTTCTATGAAGTTGAAGGCATTGGCTATGATTTCACACCCACCGTCAATGATTACAATGTGATAGACTCCTGGATTAAAGTGAACGATAAACAG
Source organism: Anastrepha obliqua (assembly GCF_027943255.1). Classification (NCBI taxonomy): domain Eukaryota; kingdom Metazoa; phylum Arthropoda; class Insecta; order Diptera; family Tephritidae; genus Anastrepha; species Anastrepha obliqua. The sequence goes on along the minus strand of NC_072893.1, from coordinate 56,578,862 downwards.
TGCTTCACGATGGCGAAACGTCTGAATGCCGAAGAAGCGTTGCTGTGCGGTGGCTCAAGTGGCGGTGCAATGTATGCCGCGCTACAAGTCGCCAAGCAACTGAAAGAGGGTCAACGTTGTGTAGTCATACTACCCGATGGTATACGAAATTATATAACGAAATTTGTGTCGGATAATTGGATGGAGGCGCGCGACTTCAAGCCAGTGGTGAACGAACACAACCATTGGTGGTGGAATACACCGGTGAGTGAGTTGAACTTCAAAAAGCCTGTGGTGCTCAATTCGGATGCGAGCATTGCGGAAGCGATCGAGGCAATGAAGGAACACAAGGTGGAGAACGTCGCCTTCGTCGACGCCGAGGATAGGTGAGTGAAAAGCCGAAAGATGAATGCGATTGCAAAATAACTAAAATTTGTATGCATATCACAGCACAATTTTGGGCGCTTTGGTACAAGAAACACTACTCAACCAGATCGTGAGCATGAATCGCCAGCAAGACGCACCTGCCGTCAAAGCTATTAACAAACGCATTATACGTTTGCCCTCCAATGCCATTTTGGGGAAATTATCGCGCATTCTGGAACTCGATCCCTGTGCGTTAATTGTGGATAATGAAGGTGAGTTTCCGGGCGTTCATAAAAATATGCGATTTTCATATTCACGTTTACCTTTTTATGAAGGCGATAAAGAGGTCGTTAAAGCAGTTGCCACCAAAATGGATGTGCTCGCGTTCATTGCTAGCGGTGATGCCCACACAAATGGCACTAATGGTCAGGGAGACCCATAAAGCATACCCGCACATACATTAATTAAAATGAATATTTCGAACTATTTTCAGAGCTGATTGTCCGTAGTTTTGTAAAACATTGTCTATTTCCAAAATAGTGTCAATGTTGTAGCGTTAAAAAAAATCTTTTCAAAGCTGGCAAAAGCCATGAGCCAGACAAACTAATCGATATTCAATGAAACCCTACTGACTTGACTTGTTTTATTTTAAGAATAAAGAAAAAATCTCTTGAAAAGCAAAAGGCTTGTCTTTGTAACACTTACGAACACTTTGAACCCTTTTCTCAACTAACCAATACAGTGAACTTTACCAACCGCTCCGATAAACTGTGCGTAACTTAAAATGGCCTTTAACTCTTTTTGCAGGATAAAAAGAAAAAAATTTAGTTATGGTTTGATAAAATGAGCTGTAATGTTAGAGGTTAGTTGAGAAGACGAATCAAATGTACTTTTATTTTATTTAAAAATATTAAAAATACTGTATGTAATTTAAGCAAATAATTTCTCCATCTCTAAAATATGTAAAAACGTCACTTTTTCAATTTAAAAATATTTTTTCTCAACACTAAACATTGATTTCTCAAGGAGATTTAGCATTCGAAAAAATATATGATTGATTATTTGGAGTAAGAATCTATTTGTTGTATCGGGTGTTTTTTTTAAAGCTTGAGAATTATAATAAAAAAGAAAAATGCAGACATACGCAATGATCAATGCAACTAACATGCAGACGTTTTTCGTTGATCGATTGAGTAGCGCCTGACGTCCCATTTCGGTCATTTCAGTCAAATTCTTTTTGTAACGGCACAGAACTGACTATCAACATATCCCGTGTTGGCTGAAGTGACTATCAAATTATCAACCCATCTCGTTTGCAGGTTGAAAGGGGTATACCTGCAATCTCCATACCAAGAGCGAGGTGATTTGTGCGCCTTACAATTTCCTGGTATCTCACTATGCCCTTGCACCCATATCAAGTATATATGGATATGTAATATATAATTGGCGCTTACACCCTTTTTGTGGGTGTTTGGACGAGCTCCTCCTCCAATTTATGGTTTGCTTCTTTATATTTTTTCATAAATGGAGTGACCAACAGTTTTAAAACGACTCCGACCACAGATGGTTTATTATGAGAAGCTATTTTCATGGCAGAAATACACTCGAAGGTTTGCCATTGCCTGCCGAGGGGCAACCGTTATTAGACAAAATGGTAATACAAAACAGAAAAATTGTTGGAATGAAATGGCATTTCACTTTGAGAGGAAGTTATCCCAGCACCATCTCTCCCCGCCCTCTCCCTGTATCCCATCGGTCTCTCCCGCCTCACACCTCCATAATGGCATCACAAAGGACGAATCCTTCTTCGTCCAAGTGTGCCCATTCCCTGCGCAACCATATCAACCTAACCTAACCTAACCTGAGAGGAAGTTGCAAGTTTTACTGGAGAAATTTTTACTTGTAAGAATTTGCAAGTGAGAAAAACAGCTGATCGCAAAATAAATATAAAAATGAATTAAAATTGGCGAATTCAGTCAAAATTCTAAATTTAAATAAAAATCGTTATTAAAACACAGAATGTAAGTAAATATTGGGTAGTCGAAAAAGTCTTTTCGTATTTTGTCAATAGATGTCGTTGGAGTCATCTATCTCCAGTGCTACCAATCACATTGTGTCATATCATATGGTGTTAGAAAGGTGACATTTTAAGCTTTATTTAACCAAAAAAAAAATAAATTCGGAGAAGTTGAAAAAAAGTTATAGCTGTTCAAAAATGAGTGAAAATAATGAAGAAATTTGCTATTTTTTGAAATTTTTGTATAAAAAAAGGAAGAATGCCACGTAAGCCACTAATGAAATTTGTGAAGTTTACGGAGACGATGCTGTATCAGTTCGTGTGGCACAACAATGGTTCGCTCGCTTCCGTTCTGGAAATTTCGATGTGAAAGATGCACACCGCTCCGGTCGACCTATAGTTGAAAAAGTCGACGGAATTATGGAAAAGATTGACCAGGACCGTCACATAAGCTGCCATTACATCACCAAGGCACTAAACATTCATCATCAAACGGTTTTGAACCATTTAAAAAAGGCTGTTACAAAAAGAAGCTCGATGTTTGGGTACCACATGAATGGACCGAATTAACATCTGCGATTCTTTGCTGAAACGAAATGAAATCGAACCATTTCTAAAGCGAATGGTAACAGGAGACGAAAAGTGGATCAAATACGACAATAACGTGCGAAAAAGATCATGGTGCAAGGGTGGTGAAGCTCAACAAATGGGCGCAAAGCCAGGATTGACGCCTCGAAAGGTTATGCTGTGTGTTTGGTGGGATTGGAAAGGAATCATCCACTATGATCTGCTCCTGCTTCAGCCTGCTCGAACGATTGATTCTACACTTTACTGTCAACAACTGATGAGATTGAAGCAAGCAATCGAAAAAAACAGCCAGAACTGGTCAGCAGAAAGGGCGTCGTCTTCCATCAGGACAACGCTAGGCCACACAACTTTGATGACTCTGCAAAAACTGGGAGAGCTTGGCTGGGAACTTTTGATGCATCCACCATATAGCCCTGACATCGGACTACCATTTGTTTCGGTCAATGCAGAATTCCCTTAATGGAGTAAAGTTGGCTTCAAGAGAAGCCTGTGAAAATTACTTGTCGCATTTTTCGCCGAGAAACCACAAACGTTTTACACTAATGGAATAATGTCTCTCAAAGAAAAATGGCAAAAGGTGATCGATCAAAATGGTACATATTTGGTTTAATAAAGTTCATTATAAATAAAAAAAAAAATGTGTTGAAGTTTGATCAGAAATACGAAAAGACTTTTTCGACTACCCAATATGTTTTAGATAAAATGCATACTGTTTATATGAAAGCAAATTTAAATAGGAATCGGTCAATGATATAAGGGTATGTACTAACTTCTGAACCAAAGCCTCCAGTCATCGTCGCTGCAATTTCCGAAATATAAATCGAAAGCCTTGAAGGTATCTTCTTTATTTTATATTTGTAAAGGGTGATCAGATTGGAGGTACTTTTTCCAATACAATTTCTTTAACAGACCACGCGTGACTACTATGAAACTAAATGCATAATTTTATCAGTATTCATGGACATTTTATCATGGAAAGACTTACGCAACCAACCTATGGTGTTCAGCGATAAGGCCCATTTTTGGCTTAATGACTACGTCAATAAGCAGAATTGCCATATTTGGGCAGAAGAGCAACCCGAAACCATTCAAGAACAGCCATTACATACAATCATTGTAAACAATCGTTTGGTACGGCCTATGGGCTGAAGAAATCATCGGCCCATATTTTCTTGGGAGACGAGTCTGACGCTAATGTAACAGTGATTGACGAACGCTATCGTGCCATGAAACTCGTGATCCCCACGACATTTGATTCCCACAGTAGGCGGCGCTACTTGCCATACATCCCGCGAAACAATGCACTTACTGCGTCGTCGTTTCGGTGAACAATTTATTTCTCGTCTCGCACCAGTAGATTGGCCACCAAGATCGTGTGATATCATGCCTTTGGACTTTTATTTGTGAGGGTAAGTAAAGTCTAAATGATTTGTGGATAAACCAGCTTCGATTAAAGCATTGGAAGCCAACATTACTAAAGTTATTCACGAGATACCGGCCGCAGTCCTCCTGCGAGTCATTCAAAATTGGTGTTTACGTATGACTGAATTACGGCGCAGTTGCGGCCAACATTCGAAAGGGATTAATTTTATTTCAATTTAAAATCCGATCCCTCTAAATTGATCACCCTTTACATACATACGTGCATAGATGGAAGCAAAGAAAATATGAAGAAACCTGTAATAACAAGAATAAAAATACTAATGGAATATATTTCATCTGTCAGCGATGATGAAATGGAACAAATTGTTGTGTTGTGTTTGCATTTTATTTGCTTTATTTTTTTTTTTTTTTTTTTGTTTTTACGTCATGCGTCCGGAATTCTCGGAAATTAAGTTACCGGGAAGTTACTGGATAATTTTTTATATGAACAAGCGTACAGTTAGTAACAGAAGTAAGTATACACCGGACACGTTTTCAATTTTCCCCCAATCGATTCCTTCAAACAACCGAAGTTATAACAAAATTGTGTTTTATTTACATGAATGAAATACAAAAATCATATTTAATCCAAATAATGACAACCAAATTATAGCTTTTTATATTAAACTTTATAAAAATTCATGTTTCAAAAGTATGTACCTATACAGTTCATCATATTACACAAAAAAACAAAATCGCACTTTTTGTCTGATGAATGACTTTTGATACTTGATGTTTACTAATTTGACAACGCTGATTCTAAATATACCCTCATTTTTTTTGTAACAGCTCTTGTTTACGAGTTATAGCTATCACAAAAAAATCACTATATTTCAGTGTTAATTGACGAATATTTAAACAAATATTAAGTTTTCTTAATATTATTTGTTATGGCATCGTCAAGACGAGTTTGTATAAATGACCGGAATAGTTTTTGTTTTATTTGCGGAGAGTATATGTTTCAAGAAACCCGTTTGAATGTGACATCGTTCGCAAATGAGGCGTACAAAAATTACTCCGGTCACCCAATGGAAATGAAAAATAAGCCTTGGATTCCACAAAAGGTATGCAAAATGTGCGTTGAGTTTATACGTTTGTGGACGAATAAGAAAAGAAATAAATTTAGATACGAAATTACTATGATCTGGATTGAACCTGTGAACCACCACGACGACTGTTATTTTTGTATGGTAAAAATAACTGGCATTAACCGAAAAATCGAGGCAAATGGGAATATCCTTCCATACCATCGGCACATAGACGTATTTTGAGCCCTACGATGTCATCTGAACCTCAACCTGGTGCTTCACAGGAAGAACCTTTACATTTTGAGGCAAAAACAGACAATAGCGTTAATGACTTTGATTGTGACCTGGGAACACCAAAACCATTTAACCAAGATGATTTAAACGAAGAAGAAGATTTAAACGACCATTAGAGATCTGGGACTGTCAAAGACTGGTTCAGAAATTTTGGCGTCTAGATTAAAAGAAAGAAACTTAGTCACAAAAGAAACTAAAATTTCTTACTATCGCAGAAGAGAACAAACTTTCCTTAAATATTTTGCTGAAGAAGATGACTTTGTGTTTTGTAAAAATGTACCTGGTTTAATGGCTGCAATGGGATTACAAAATTACGTTTCTGGTGAGTGGCGTTTATTTATAGATTCATCAAAACGGAGTTTTAAATGTGTTCTCTTACATAATGGGAACAAATTGGACTCAAAATTAAATATGCGGAACACAATTGGGTTATATGTGTCGATTTAAAAATGGTAAACTTTCTTTTCGGTCAACAAGGTGGTTACACAAAGTTTCCCTGTTTTCTTTGCTTATGGGATAGTAGAGCTAAAAATCAACATTGGATTAAAAAAGATTGGCCTGCTCGGGAAGCGTTAGTACCAGGACAACAGAACGTGATAAACCCACCTTTAGTATCAAGGGATCGTATAATTTTAACTCCGTTACATATAAAACTGGGGCTTATAAAACAATTTGTTAAAGCTCTTGACAAAAATGGAAATTGTTTTCTTTTTCTGTCTAAAAAGTTTCCAAAATTGAGTGCAGAAAAGATAAAAGCGGGTATTTTTGACGGGCCACAGATAAGGTCGGTAATAAAAGACTCAAATTTCATAGACACTATGACAGTGATTGAGAAAATGGCATAAAATGAGTTTGTTTGGCTTGTTCAAAATTTCTTAGGAAATAAGAAAAGTTCTGACTACTCTCAGCACGTCGAACAACTAATGGGTCACTTCCAAAGGGTTGGATGTAAAGAACAGGGCAAGCGATTCCACCAGGACCTTCGTACGATGGAGGAACGCTATCAAGGTTACTGGAACACACACATGATGGCCGACTATTGTTGGAGCATTAACAACAGTTCTATGCCTTCAACTTCAGCAAGGACATCATATAAAAGAATTTTTTTTTAAACTTAAGAAGGCAATAAAATAAAATAATCTTTAAATCTATAGTGTTTTATTACAAAAAGTCAAATGTGTCATATAGAGTCATATAGGTAGAGCTGATACAGGAATTTCAGTTACAGATTTGAAATTGTCATTAAAAATTGGACTAAAAACATGTATCATAACCCAATCATCAGAAATGCTGTTGTGCAGTGTTATTAATTTGTGAAATCAATTTATTGTAATTAGTATTTGGTAGGTTAACTATTAGACTTTACAATCGTTTTAAGTCGTGGCCGCTTCTTTACCTTCTTTACACAGCTGATATCCCTACACCGGCAACTAAGAATTCTCTAATAGCAACATTTGCAGACGACACTGTCTTGTTAGCATCAGACAAAGATCCAAAAACGGCTGCTTATAAACTTCAGGAATTACTTGACAACACCACTCAATGGTTCGAGAAATGGGGAATCAAAATAAACGTAGATAAAACCGCCCACGTCACATACACTAACAAGAGAAAAAGACAATACAATCCAATATTCATAAAGAATAAACAAATCCACCACGACACAAGGGCAAAATACTTGGGTATGATTATAGACAATAAACTTAACTGGAAGTTACACATTGGACAAAAACGACGCGAAATCAAGACTAGGTTTAAACAACTTCATTGGCTTTTGGAAAAAAATTCAACGCTCTCACTAGAACATAAGATACTAATATACATACAAAGTAATTATAACACCAATATGGAAATATGGTTCAGAGCTTTGGGGAACTGCGAGCAGAACAAATATAAAAATTATACAACAAACGCAAAATAAGATACTCCGTATAATATCAAAAGCAGAGTGGTATATACTAAATGATAATATCCATCGAGAACTTAAAGTAAAAACAGTCTATGAAGAAATACGCAACAACAGCTTAAGACACACAAACCGACTACTAGAACATTCTAACAGGGAAATTCGGCAACTTCCATTAAAAGAGGAAACCGAGACGAGGAGACTTAAGCGCAAACGACCAACTGACCTGCAGATGTAAATGGTGTCACAATTTTATGAATATATTTATTCATTAAATAATTAAATAACGAGTTAATTTTTTTTTTTCTTAGATAAATGTATATAGTGGTATTGGCTTCTAAATACTGTTGAAACCCAAAAATAAAGAAAAATTGTAAATATTTTAAGTTGAAATAGAAACAACAATAAAGGGTAAAAAAAAAAAAAGTCGTGATGGCATTGATTTCACCAATTTTTCAGTTACAGCTGGTGGTATTTTATTCCATTCCTCTTGAAGGACGTTTTTCAGTTGTTCCTTATTTCTAATCGGATGTTTAGGTATTTGCCGCTTTAAATGTTCCCATAAATGTTCGATTGGGTTGGTGTCCGGGGACTACGGCGGTGTTTTCAGCTGTTTTCGCACATTGTATAACAGCTACTCTCGTGCAATGTTGGATGTGTGCTTTGGGTCATTATCCTGCTGGAAGATAAACGTTCCTCCAAGGCCTAATTTCGTAGCGCTTTTTTTAAATTATTTTTCAAAATATTTAAATACCCATATCGGTCCATAATATTTTCGATAAATACCAAGTTTCCAACCCTGTTTGCAGTCATACATCTCCAAACCCTCACAGAGCCCCCTACATGCTTCACAGTGCCGGTCATATTGTTTGGATCCAATCCCGCGTTAACTTTTCTCCAAACTTTTTCACGGCCATCAGATCCACAGATACTGAACTTACACTCATCAGAAAATATGATTTGGTTCCAAAACGTTTGGTCATATTTTTCATGATCTTTGGCGAATTAAATTCGTTTACTCCGTTTGACACTACTCACGAAGGAGTTTTTCCTAACATTGCTCCCATGATAACTAGCACTATGCAAAACCCTGCGAATAGTTTGGTGCTAAATTGTTTACCAGGCTCATTTTCAATTTCAGATTTGTATTTTAGGGTAAAAAAAAATCGATTTTAGTTTATTTGAGAAAATGAATATACATAATCTCAAGAATGTTGTGTCCAAATTTTAAGTCAATCGGTGCAAAACTCACAAAGTTAGAGCATTATAACCGTTGGCCGCTCCGACTTGGCTACCTGCTATGGTCGAACTTTAAATCGATTTTCTGGAAAACGACGTTTTTCAAGTCGGTGGACACTTTTTCTCTGAATCTACTCGACCGATCTTCCTGAAATTTTGTACACACTTTCTCTACATAATTACCGAGGTAACCCTGGGAGGTTTTTTTTCAATTTTTATTTATTTTACAATAAAGAATATTATGCGATTTATCGTCTAAAAATCGCACTTCTACTTAAAATGTTAAAAAAAAATTTTTTTAATAAAAACTCGACAGGGTTACCTCGGACAATTGATTACCTAATGAAAACTTTTTGATTTTTTGATTTCAGATGATCCAATGCTGAGAAAAACTGTCCACGGCAAATTGCCTTTTTTTCGAGACGTCTGTGTAGATCTGCTGTCAACGGCTCAATTTTGTATATTTTCTTGTGAAAATTTTTGAAAATATTTTTGAAATATGAGTTTACAGTATACTAATTGGATAAATAAATTTACATGAATCATCTTTCCAAAAAAAATCCATAAATAAGTGCATATTTTTAGTGGAATTAATATCATACCATATATCAGCCGCCGTTACTTTCCCCAATAAATCTGGCCGTATTGCAATAAATCGATTGTTAAGCTCGCTGTATGAGAAGTTGTGCCGTCTTGCTGGAATTAAACAGCATCGATGCTTAGATGATTAATTTTAGGAACTAAAATTCAGCTAGCATGACACGAGGGCGCTCGCCACTCACCACAACGGCAGCTCCGTCCGCAATTCGATGGAAGTAAGATCCGATGATGCCGCCAGTGTTCTATGAACTTCGGGAATATATTTATTTTTTTTTTCAAAGAAAATTTCCACAATTTGAAGGCGTTGCTCTGGCGTTAAACGATTCATGATCACATAAACCACGTTCACATATGCATAAACTACCAATAAATCCACAAAATTAATCTACCCGTTCACATACGGCAGATTACCTGCAAAATTGACAATCAGCTGTCAATACTGTTGTGAAAGGTTTTTCTTCATAGAAATTATTTTGGTGGAATATTTCGGTATTTTTGATTTGTTTAATTACACTGGCACGCAAAAAGACAAAGTTGTCTGTACACCGGGCGCCACCTATCTACGGGCATGTTTTTCGACCCGCTGAATACGAATTTCAAGTCACTTTGGGCCGTCCAGCCTTCAATTTCGAGTAAATTGCAAAAACCCCCAAAAAATAGCGAAAATTCGAATAAAATAGCAAAAATAGCAACAAATGGATAAAATAGCGAAAATCGCTGCTGAAAAAATGGAAAAAAATCTTTTAAACACAATTAAATAAATTTATTGTACTGTTTATTAACAAAATACAAGATTAAAATCTTAAAATGCAAAAAAATTGTAAAATCTATGAAAATGACGTATAAAAAGAATTAGAAGAATGATTTTCCTAACTTTCAAACTGTTGCCCGGTGGTATCGAACTCTTTTATTTTCAAATGATCTACAGAGAGGATTTCTCGTTCGTTTGTTATTATCTTTTGCTATATATCTTTTGAGTGTCCAGAAATAGTCTGCCATCATGTTGATATTCCAATTTCCTTGATACCTAGTCTCCATTTCACTTATGTCTTGATGAAAGCGTTCTTCCTGTTCTTTCAGTGTACTCACCAAGATTCTCAGGAAAGTAGTCCATGTGAGAAGCTAGAAAGTGTTATTTTAGATTCATTAAGCATCCTAATTATTTGTAATTTGTCACTAATTCTTCGACTATTGTCCTGTAATTTTCACTTTTATAATTTCCTAAAAAGTTGCGACACACATTTTTTAAACTTACCCAAGCTGCTCTCTCCGCATCATTAACCCTCTAGTGCATAGAAAAGATTTTTTATAATAAAATTATGTTTTGTACTAATTAGAGGCCATAAAACACAAATATAATATTATTTTTATTTGTACGACCCGAATTCGCTCTGTGGCCCTAGAAATTAGCATCCCGCCTCTGGACGGTCTTATTCAGGTAGCTTAAAAAAAAATTACTAAAAATACAATACCACTTAAACAAGTAAACAGAAAACGTTTATTTATAAAAATTTAAGTAATATATAAAATAGTATACAAATTGTTAAGTTTGGTTCAAAGTCTAAGAAGAACGAATATATTTACATATACATTTACTTAGAAATAACTTCCCACCATATCTTCAAAAATGTCCTTTATTCAGCACTAGCAAACCCGGCCCCCTTCGCTGGGCACCCTAAAATAGAATAGATATGGTTTAGAACAGAAAAAATATGATTTTCATATTATTTATTTCTTTATTCTTTATTAAAGCGCTTTGGCATAAACAATATTTTTTGTTTTTCTATTTGTTTTTGAGTAAATATCTACACTAATATTATATAATGCTAAAGCATTCACCAACAGCTTCCATTTGATACCCATATTGTACATACACATCCGAAGGTTACCCGGGTCCACGTTTTAACCTATATCTCGAGCCCTATTTCCAAAATAAAATATAATCCATGTTACTCGTGGATGATGTAGCTTTCGAATGGTGAAAGAATTTTTAAAATCGGTCCAGTAGTTTTTGAGCCTATTCATTACAAACAAACAAAGTTTTCCTCTTTATAATATTAGTATAGATGAAATTCCTTAAAACATGATTTTTTGACAGACATGCAAAGTGGTATGTTGCATTTTTCGCAATAAACTTGAGTCTCCGATTTACATGGCTTGTTACGACATTGACGTTTACGACTTTTATCGCAGAAATTTGGCCAATGATTGAGACAATTATACCTTATATTGGGTGGTGGTAGGTACAGTAACTTGCTTCCCTTTGGTACTTCTTCGGCAGGTTTTTCTGCAGTAGTGGGGCGACCTAATTTTTTCGTTTCCGATATGAGCAGGAAAGTTTCGGCGATTTCTTCCCGAAATCGTGGAAGCTCGACACGCTGATGTTTTTCACGATTGATGCGATGGTATAAAACGTAAGCATTCACTATTGCCAAGTCGATAACATGGTGAAATATACGAGATGGCCATTTACCAGTCTTCATGCGAATTTTGTAGCGACCAATTAGACTGTCCATCAAGTCCACTCCGCCCATGTGCCGGTTGTATTCTTTGACAATGTTTGGACAGCTCACATATTCATACTGTTTTCTATTGCGGTTATAGCGACGGGACAATGTGTTTCGGTCGCTCGGATTATTCGAGTTAAATGGCTGTACACCTGCATATGTTGACGCCAAACAACAGTAGAAATATCTACTCCAAATGCGGTGGCAACGAATTCCTCCGAATATCCACGAGGAACTTTTTTCACCACTAGCTGCTCATCGGTAGATAGTTTACAGTTTTTCACACGGTTGGCTCGATAAGTTCCAAGCGAATAAATTCCACGACTTCGAAGGTAAACCAATAGTCCAAGCGACGTAAAGTAATTATCGAAATACACTATGTGGTTTGAAAAGTCTGGTATGTTTCTTGACAAACGGACAACAATATTTGAAACGGCTCCCAAATCAGGCATTCCTTCTTCACGGACGTTATCGGCAGCGCCTGTAAATAATTCAAAACTATAAGAAAAACCTTTGATGTCACAAATGGAGAATATTTTGAAACCCCATTTATGAGGCTTTTTCGGCATATACTGCTTGATATTTGTTTTAGACATTTTCGTGCCGCACATTTGTTCGTCGACGCTCAAACGCTGGGACATTGGCACAGAGGAAAATCGAACATTCATATGTTTGATAATAGGTCGAACAAGGTACAAGATATCATAGTCAGCGTGGTCTCTAGATGGTCGTTTCGATCCATCAGCGAAATGTATGTAGCTCCGAATTTCTTCGAATCGATTTACTGGCATGGCATTTTTTATTGGTTGAAAAGAATGTCTGCCCCAATATGATCGCACATTCGGAAAACGATATATAGACATAAATATCAGTATGCCAATATATTTTCGTATTTCTTGCACTGTGCAGACGAAAGTTGAATTTATTTTCTTCTAACGAGCATAGAGATTGGTTTCGTCACAAATCAGTTCCAATAGCTCTGTATTAAAAAAGTATGCGAAGCAGTCATAGGGTGTTTTTAAGTGAAAAAACTCTTCAAGATTCGGGTTATGAAACGTCAACTCTTTAACATTTATTTGAAGATGATTTTTACGCCACAGTAAGTTTTGAAACTCTTTCATATTGTTTCGAAGATTAGTAACATCGCATTCAAAGTGCGCTGAAGAAGTTGGTATACCCCATCCCGAAAATTCGTCTGTTCCTGTAATTTCAATTTCTCCTTGTGAAACCGGTACAGACATGCTTTTTAGATTTTCTTGTGGACCAGTTGGTACAGCAAGGGAAAGAGAAAGATCAGATACAGAAATGTTGTTTGCTGTTTCTTGTAGAAAGGAATCATTTTGATTGGGGACCACAAAATCTGGGTCATTCACGTCTTTGTCACTATCGAAATCATCGCCTTCAATTTCCTCATCACTGTTTTCGCAAAAGTCCATAAAGTCGTTGAACTCCTCATCTGACATCTTCGACAAGTCGTATTTGCGTTTGCGTCCCCACCGCGACATTTTTCTAGTGATAAAAAATATAAATCAGCATAATATGTGAACTTGAAGTTCAAAATAACTGAACTTTTTTTTTGAACGCACTGCATACGGCCTCCTGTAGACGGTTGCAGCGTGAAGCACACAGTGGCACAATGTACAAAAAAAAAAACTTGGAGAGCACTTTATCTCACTCTACACTTCTCAATCTACTTACCAAATATTTTTTTAACTCAATATTCCAATAGGGCACTTCTTAGGAAGTCTCACAAAAACACCTTCTCAGAAAAATACTTTTCTCGGTTATTTGATCACTTCTTTTAATTCCACTTGCAAAATTTTTGTAATATGAGCACATGCAGCTTTCACGATCAAGGGTAAACTGAAGAATATGAATCGTGTAAGCTGCATGACAAACAAAAAAGCACTTCGTGTTTTTAGTTTATTTTTTTTTTTGCTTTTAAGTGTTGCCCGCCTGTAGGCGGTTATATGCACTAGAGGGTTAATTTTACGTATAAAATTAGCATCCTGAAATAGAGTTCTAATTTGGGGTCCATTAAAAATTCCCTCTTTTAATTTGGCATCACATATCGCCGGAAACTTTTCTCTCAAGTACTGAAAACAATCACCATCCTTGTCCAGTGCTTTGACATATTGTTTCATGAGACCTAATTTGGTGTGAAGTGGCGGTAGCAGATAGTTTGAAGGCTGAATTAACACCATTAATAGTATTACGTTTTGAGTACCAACACTTAATTGCACTTTCGTAGGCCATTCGGTTTTTACATAGTGATTCTTTCTGTCTCTGCTATCCCACAAACATAGAAAGCAAGGATATTTTGTGAATCCTGATTGTTGGCCTAAAAGAAGTGTTGCATTTTGAGATCCCCGCAGATTTGCCATTGGTGTTCTGAATACTTTATCTTATCCAATACAATTTCTAAATTTTCATAGGTCTCCTCAAGCTTCGTCGAATAGGCTATAGGAATTGGTGCTAATATGTTTCCAATGTGAAGCAAGACTGCTTTGAGACTTCTAGTTGATGAATCTATAAAGAGTCTCCACTCATCGTCTTTATAGATATTAGGTTTTAATTCATCAACCAAGCCTTTAACATTGGAACAGTACACCACCCAGCTCTCATCGGAAAAACTTCCGGAACTCCTCTTCTCTATTCCAATAAAAGTAAGCCGTTACCTTTTTAGCTAACATATTTTTATTTTTTAGCCTTGATGCCAGTAATTCAGCTTCATCCTTAGGCAAATTTAAATCTCGTATGAGATCATTTAGTTCTTCTCGAGTAAATGTTTCAGGGTCTTTCGTTTCCCCATCTGGCATGAAATCTTCGTCTTTGAGATTTTCATCTTCAGAAATTTCATCTTCCTCTTCCTCCTCCATTGGCACTTTTTTTTCTACTTCCATCTCTTCAAGAGCTTCGGATTCATCAACAATAACTGTTTTCATTTAATTAACCTGAAAATATATATTTAGGGGTTTTAAGGATCAGTGATGACGAATATGACCTTAGTTTTAGCAAATTTTAAATTCATTGAATACTATAAATACCTTTTTACTTCCGTAATTAGCTGGTGAGTTCATTTTTACATTTTTCACGACCCCAGAGAGTACCACGTGGAGGTTTACGGCAAGGTTATTCTCTCCTCATTTTTTTTTTGTTTTTAGATTTTTTTTATTTTTAATTTCTTTTTTAATTTTTTTTTTTTATTTTTAATTTTTTTTTTAATTTTTAATTTTTTTTTATTTTTAATTTTTAATTTTTTTTTTTTTGTTTTAGTTTTTAAATTTTTTTGGATATTTAGTAGTTTTTTTGTTTTTCATTTTTAATTTTTTTTATGATTCAGAATCCTCGGTTTCTGATGAGCTGTTTTCTGAGTTTGGATCATTTTTCAAATTTAAAAGCGCAAGAACCTTTTTTGAAAATGGTTTTGGCTTGTTTTTCGGAACCTTAGTTTTTGATATTATAACTACATCTGATGAACACAGCAAAGCATTTAATAAACGCAATCTTGTAATTCTAACTTCTTTGACTCAAAACTTTGTTTTTCTGAAGAACGCAAAAAAATAAATAACTCCTTTTTTTCAAAACTATACGTCATTTTGATTTTATTATTACAAGCAATTCTCAGATGTTCGTTAATATTCTAATCGGCTTATGCCCGTTCCTCCAGTGACAGATAAAAATGTTATATTATTATATATAATTTTATTGTATACATATATCATATTAATATTGTAATAATATTAAAAAAAATTTTGTTTTTTTAATAAAATTTTTTTTTTTTTTAGTTGTCTCTTAATGCTGATGTGGTCTGTGATGTCTTTTTCTGTCTTTTACACAAAATTGCATAAGCCATATGTAACGTTTTGTCAGTGGGTAAATGCACAAAAGCTACATTATTTTTAATTTGCGCAACTTTGGGCAACAGGTTTCACTTTGAGATCATAGCTGAAATATGTGGCTACATCACTCATGTTGATTTCAAGTGGACCGATGTGGACCACTCGAAAAAATGCTCTTTAAAAAAAAAATTTCGAAAAATTTTGAAATTTCAAAAAAAAAATTGGATTTTGTACCACAACTTAAGAGAATTATTACTGTTTCCGTTAATATATTCAATTATCTTTGTTTTTTTCAATATTTGGTTAACAATCAAATGGTAATATTTATTTGCAGGCATGAAAATGAAACTCTTGTATGAAGTACGATTTGCATACAATTTCATGTTTAAAGTCAAAAAACTATTACAATGAAAAATTTTTTAAATTAAGTAATATTTTCAGAAAATCTGCCTTGAATATTTAAGAAAACATCTGCATTATCAAATTTTTATTTCAAAAATGTTGAAAAATTGAATTTTGTCCGGCCGCCGGACCACTGTGCATCGTGTCAACGTAATATTACATCGACCACAAACAAAGTGTGGGACCCAGTCTGTAGCCAAATTTGTAATTTGAATGCAACAGCATCCTTCATAATTTCGTTTTAATCTATCTGAAAACGTTCTGCGGTTTTTTACCGGCTCAAACTCCCCACAAACGTAACAAAATAGATCAGGACTCTTATTGCATAGATGGGAATTGCTTCTTGTAATAGTATACTCTCCAGTAACCAAGTTTTCTACTACTGAAGAGCTCCAGTCGCTGGATGACGACGCCTGAGTTTCCGAATCCCTGCATAGTAAAGTACTCATCACTTGTACCTGCCATGTCGGCACACACGCCGTTAACCCAGGGCGGGTTTTTGCAGTTTTATGAATGTTTGAAGGGACTATGGGCCAAATTCATTGCAGAATCAGATCGAACAGATTAAATTACATGAAAATCTTCGTAAATCCGGATCAACAAAACTCTTTATACTAAAATAATCCTAATTTTCTCCGATTTTTGCAATTTTTAAAGATATTTTAAAATTTTTTTAGAATTAAAAAAGTTTATGATTAAAGTACGACCGAAATTAGTATGTAACGGATCAAAATACATAAGAATTATGCTTTCCTTAGATCTGAAGTTTTTTTTTACCAAAACATCACATTTTCGCTGTTTTTTTTTTGGGGTTTTTGCAATTTACTCGAAATTGAAGGCTGGACGGCTCAAACTGACTTTAAATTCGTATTCAGCGGGTCGAAAAACATGCCCGTAGATAGGTAGCGCCTGGTGTAGACAATTTTTTTTTTTGTTTGCCGGTGTTATTATTAACGATACGAAGAAAATACAAAGAGAAGAAATAACTTTTTTAATTGCGAAATTGGCTGCTAATAAGAAAAAGTTGAGAGGAAATCCGTAAATGGCGTTTACTGAGGATTCAAGAAATTATGGCAGCAATACGCATTCGGAATTCAATATTACATTTTACAATAAGTATGTATATATAATTGGAGCGTACATCCTTTTTGGGTGTTTGGCCGAGCTCCTCCTCCTATTTGTGGTGTGCGTCTTGATGTTGTTCCACAAATGGAGGGACCTACAGTTTCAAGCCGACTTCGAATGGCAGATATTTTTATGAGCTTTTTCATGGCAGAAATCCACTCGGAGGTTTGCCATTGCCTGCCGAGGGGCGACCGCTATTAGAAAAATGTTTTCCTTCATTTTGATGTTTCACCGAGATTCGAACCTACGAATGGTAATCACCTCCAACTTATTCGGCTACGGCGGTCGGACGATGCTAACCGCCTATCCACATGCCCACTTGGAACTCACTTAACAATTCTCCCTTTGGATCCAAACCGCCGAAACAGCATGCTGCCTGGCCTCACCGTTAGATGAGATAGGCGATGACGACCGGTAACTACAACGCACTGGCAAAGCTTGCTGAACTGCTACAATAACAACTGTCCAAGCATTGCCTTTTAGTAAGTAAACAAGAATTTTACAATTTGTATCTTAGAAAATTTATTTTTTTCCATTTATTTTAACATATGCAATTGGCCATTTTTGTTAAATCCATCTTTTTAGTGCTATTAGTCTTTTGCAATTTGTAGTTTTGTATGAAAGTGTGTCTATAAATGCAAGGAAATATATTTATATAATTGAAATAATTACGCATTAAACTTAAAAATATAGAGAGCCGCAGGCCATGATGTGTATTGCCAAAATAAGATTCATTTAATGCTTTTTATTGCATTGGTAAGTAAAAATAGCGCCGTTCATAAAAAAAGTTATACAAAATTTGCTGATTGGAAAGCTTTTTTTGTGAAATCAACATTACGCTCGAACTAATGGCTATTCTAATGAATAAAATATTAGCGATTTTTAGTTAACTTTGAGGATTCTGTTCGTTAAATGTACATTCATTTGTAGATTCTATGATTTGTAACTGCACCTTCTTCTTCAAAAAGTTTCTAACGTAGTTTTGTTCGGACACATTTTCAAGGATTTCAAAAAGTGTACATTCAAACAATAAATAAGCACCGCTTATAGTAACTTCAATTCCAAAACAATCAGATACACAAAACTGTCGTACAACTTAAAGGATCAGATATTTTATTTGATTTTTTTTTTTTCAATACTATGTGAGTACTGCACTGGTTAGAGCACTGTTATTTAGACGCCGCTGTATTCACACACCACGATTTCGCAAGTCCTTCACCTTATAAATGCGCACCAGCCAATGTTCGGTGGTGTAGGCTTCCTCCAATACATCGAGCTCAAAGTCTTTATTGCCAATTTCAGCAGCACGCACACGATCGTAACCGGGTGGTTTGCCGCCTTCGGTGTACACCTGACCAAAGCGATAGTAACACATCTTATACATGAGGCAATTGAGCAGCGTTGGTGAGCCCTCTTTGTCGACACGGAACTCGCCATTGGCGGCATAATAATCACGCTCTTTGATGTGCGCCCCGCGATCTGTACTACCGCCGATGCGTACCATCCACAAGAATTTGTTTATATCGTCCGATGAGTAACCGGTCAAACCACCAAAGATTACTAGCACATAGTCAACGTCTAATTCACGCATGATTTCGTATGCTTTCTCCTCAGACGATGCCATCGCTTGACCGACGCGTGATATATGCGTATTATTCCAGGTATTGTTATCCACCAGTATGGTACGATTGGCCATTGCCGTAATTTGATAGCCATAATCCCACCACGACATGATGCGCGCATCCTAAATAAGGAGAGGAAAATACACTTTAGTGTAATGACACAAACAAAATGCAGAATAATTTAAACATGAACCAACAGTCAGCTAGTTTTTTAGTACTCATGCGTGTTTCATACTCTTCCTATCAAGAATTTCAAGTATTCATCATGTGAAAAACAGACGTCGAATCGATCAAATCATAAAATTCCACTTACCTCAGGTGTGTTCATCTGCAACCAGTAGTAGGCCTCCCGAAAATCATCGAATATGATACGTCCACCATCGTGTGAGCGTGCACTAAGCACAATACTGGGCGATGAGTATGCCTCCGATGTGACCCATGTGCAATGGAAGGTATAAACAATGAGCATAAAAGTGATTATGCCAACAAAACCGATAGCAACTTCGCTCTTCACGCCACTGCTCTGCTGTTCGAGTTTCTTATATTGACGCTTACTTTCAATAGGTTTCGAAGAGCCGGCGTCTATACATTTTATGTACTTCGATAACAGATGCGATGTGGTTATGCCGGATAAAACGCACATAACTGGCGCTAGCACAAGCATTAAACGCACCATGACGCCCTGCAGAAGAAAACGTAAATATAGAGCGGGGGAAAAACTAAAAACCGCTAAAGACTTACTGCAAAATAAATACTGGTTACGCCATAGAGGATGATGAAGATATTAGAATCAGTCAGTTTGGAGAAGCAGAAGTACAAGCCGGCTGGGAAAAGAAATACCAATATCTGGAAGTAAGAAAATTAAATGTATTTGAATTTATAATCCCAGTAATAGTTTTCATGTAGCCAAATATCATCAGCGATCAAAGTGTGAGGTAATCAATTTGTGATAAACTGCAACAGGTGAATCGAAATTCACGCCTGCCTTGTTTACGGACATTAAAGCGCACTCATCCAAGAATTTTTGTCATCAACATAAATGTGATATTCAATAATAATAAAAAAAATTTATATAAAAAAATAAAAAAAAAAAATATATATATATAAATAAAACAAAATATAAAAAATATAAAAAATAAAAAATATATATAAAAAAATATATAAAAAATATATAAAAAAATAAAAAAAATATATATAAAAATAAAAAATATATAAAAAAATAAAAACTAAATATAAAAAAATAAAAAATATATGAAAAATAAAAAAAAAATGTAAAAAAATAAAATATATATATATAAAAAAACAAAATATATATTTATAAAAAAATTAAAAAAATATATAAAAAATTATATAAAAAAATGAAAATATATATAAAAAATAAAAAGCAATATCAAAAATAAAAAATATATATATATAAAAATAAAAAATATATAATAAAAAAAATATATAAAAATAAAAAATATATAATAAAAAAATATATAAATATAATAAAAATATATAAAAAAAAATTAAATAAAAATACATAAAAAAAGATTATAATAAGAATTATTAAAACAAATATAAAAAGAAATATAAAGAGTTTCCCAATAACAGGTGTTACAGGTGATTGGATTGCGCTATCGAGAGATGATTAACGATTTTTTATGGCCGGAATTGGATGGTATTGATCTGGACAACGTTTATTTTCAACAAGACGGCGCTACGTGCCACTTAAGTAACGAAACATTGATCTTTTACCGAAAAAGTTTCCGGACCGTGTTATCTCTCGAAGAGGGGATCACAAGTGGCCACCGAGATCTTATGATTTAACACCTTGTGACTTTTTTTTTGGGGTCACGTAAAAGAGAAGGTCTACGCCAACAGCCCAGGGTCGATTCAACACCTCGAAGATGGAATTCGTGAGGCTAACGAAGACATAGGCAGCCACTTTGCAATTCGGTTGTGGGAAATTTCATGAAAAGGATATTGTACTGTAAGCGTGGTCGTGGTGGTCATTTATATACATATATAATTGGCGCGTACACCCTTTTTGGGTGTTTTGGCCGAGCTCCTCCTCCTATTTGTGGTGTGCGCGTCGTGATGTTGTTCCACAAATGGAGGGACCTACAGTTTTAAGCCGACTCCGAACGGCAGATATTTTTATGAGCTTTTTCATGGCAGAAATACACTCGGAGGTGTGCCATTGCCTGCCGAGGGGTGACCGCTATTAGAAAAATGTTTTTCTTAATTTTGGTGTTTCACCGAGATTCGAACCTACGTTCTCTCTATGAATTCCGAATGGTAGTCACGCACCAACCCATTCGGCTACGGTGGTCATTTGCCTGATGTTATTATCCACTATTAACGGCACACCTTCCTCTCTATAAAGAAATAAACATCCGATAATCGATAATTTATTTAAAAAAAATGCATTTTTATTTTGAATATCAAAATAACACCTCTTATTGAAAACCCCTTTATATAAAAATAATAATAAAAAAAAATAAATAAATAATAATAATAAAAGAAATATTAATAAAAAAAAAAACAAAAAAATAAAAAAAATTAAAAAAATATAAAAAAATAGACTATATGTATAACTTTATTTATAAAAAAATATAAAAAACTAAAAAAATTTTAAAAACATAAAAATCTAAATAATTTTAAAAAAAATTTAAAAACATAAAAAACTAAAATATTTAAAAAAATTTAAAAACATAAAAAACTAAAACATAAAAATGTAAAAAACGATTAAAATAAAGTATAAAAGTTTTTAATTAAAGAAAAAAGTATAAAAAAATAAAGTACAAAATTAAAAAAGATATAAAAAAATAAAAAGTTAAAAATAAATAACTAAAATAAAGAACATAAAATGAAATGAAATTTAAAAACATTATTAAAAAAAAATAACAATAACATACCTGCAAATCAAAGTAGAATGACGACCATGATGTGGGCTGATGCTCTGACACAGACGCGATGATTGGAATGTGATTCTTTGCGTATGAAGGATCAAGCAGAGAATAAAAACGACCAGTCCATGGCGACACTTTGCCAGTGATTGTCAGCACAGTGCCAATTAAAAGCACTGCAGTTAGTACGGCAGACACCAATGCTTTAAACAGTACTTCGAAATTTTCTTTCGACAGCCGTGCCCGCAGGAAATCAACGAAAGCGTGTATTTGGCATAAGCCGAAAGTGCCAAGTGCCTGAAATAAAGCAGAAAATAAAATATATTAATAGTATTTGCTTATGCACAGAGCAAAAAATGTGGAAATTTCAGCTTTTCTCAGCTTAGTGTTTAGTACTCATGTACGTTTCATACTCTTCCTATCAAGAAATTACAGTGATCATCATTAAAATGCATGAAATAGATGCCTACACATACAGGTATATGTATGTATTTTATAAATACGAAAAAAGGTAACGAATTCAACTCACCAACATGTGCTCGGAACTTTGTATTGGCTGAAAGCCGACAAAAGAAATCTGCATCGAGAGTATGGTGCCTACGCAATACAGCGTACTGTAGGCAACATAAATGCGATGCGAGAAGCGGCCGGTGATCATCAGTGCCAACACGTGCAATGGTATCAAATTGATGAGGAACACATAACCACCCCACGAGGAGACCATGTAGAAATATGCCAATGCTGACATTGCAGACCAAAAAATGGCGCCGCTTTTGACTGCCTTAATCCACAAATAGTAGGTTAGCAGCATGCAGAAGATAGCGATGCCCTCATTGTCATAAGAGCCAGCTACAGAACGCGATATATAACCGGGCACTATTGCTATGAGCGCAGCTGCAACCAAACCGGCGCCAGTACTCTGCAAGGGAAAGGTATAAAAATATAATCAACTTTTCTTTTCTTTTTAAATAATGGCATAAATGCGCAAAAATTCACAAGGTATATGACTAACCACGTGTTTCTACCTCCTATCATACATAACCTAATTTATAAACGCTTACTTTGGTACTTACATGTATTTCCTTTGTTAACGCGTAGGTAACAAGTGTGGTCAGTGAAGAGAAAAAGGGCGCCAGAAACACGCACACATTCCTAATCTCAATGGTTATGTTCAACAACCACATTAGCCTGTAAAGGGCTGCAGCTGTCACCATCAGCCCAGGATAAATGGTGCCACCAATAATGCGCCCCAGCGGATACCATGCTCGGTCATCAAACCAATTGTGAAATTTGTAAAATCCTTGTTCAGCCAGAAACCGCGTGGTACGGTAATTGAAGTATGGATCAAATTCATGAATGACACTTTCAAAACGCAGCACCGAGAACAGACGTGTAGCGAACGCTGTAAAGAACAAATGGAAATGAATCCCAGTAAAAAGCAAAACACGAAAGTACTCAAGAATGATATGTAGAATGAATGAGGTACTCAATTCGCCTTGGAAAGCACTCTGGCATCGAGGCGAATTGAGTGTCATACTATTTGAGCGAGAATGCCAGATGACAGCAATAGCAAATTGAGTGGAATTACAAAACAATGAAATTTTTTATATTTCCAAAGCGCATTTATAAATTAAACATAAAGGCTTATATTTGTTTTGATAACTTTCCACTTGCAAATCAAATAAAGTTCCATTAGCCAAGTAAATAAATTTCCCCTTTGCTTCGCTACTAAATAGCTGTACTTACAGAGCACAGCTGCCAAAATAAGAACAGCCAATTTAATGAGATGTTCCTGCTTCTCCCAGGCCAACGCCACCCTCGACCGGCTGCCACTCGCGGAAGCAGTCTCCAAGGTCATGGTGTTCAGAAAATATTAAATCACCGCTGGTTTATACAATTCTTTCGTAGAGTAGAATCACTCCTACTCAAAAACAACTTAGCGTACAAAAGCCGGCTGTGCGACGCGTCGCAGTTGCCGTTGCCGCAATAAGAATTTTATGCACAAATTTTCACTATAAATAGCAAATTCGCGTTAATATTTTAGCATCACTTTGTTAAACATCACTGCAACTGTTCAAATATTATTATTCTATACCTAAATTCTTCTATTATAAGCTCGAATTTTGTGTTTGAAAAATTTGATTTACGCTTTCGTGGCAAAACGCCCCAGAAATATACAAGACTTCAATTGTATGGAATGTCAAATGCGGCAATGTTGTTAAAATGTGCTGCCAGATGTATTTTTGTTTAGGTGAAATAAAAAAAACTCACACAGTAAAAAATTTAATATATTTGAAAATGTTTCTAAAAGTGAAAGAATTAGGTGTTTATTCTCTATTTACATTAATTTTATTTAACACGAATTGTTTTGTTGTGACACAATTTTCAATATTTTATGAATTTTTCTTGAATCGGACAGCAAATAGAGTTAGATTTTTCGACTGCTAGTTTACTGGGGCGGCAGCCCTTGGCCGGGAAAAACTTGAGTCACTCCGGTAACGTAGAACCGGCTGCCATGGGAATGACGATTTTTCGAGATCAAACATCAAAGCAGAGGAAGATAAAGCAAGGTGTACCGCAGGGTGGTGTCCTTTCTCCGTTGCTGTTCAACTTCTACCTCTCGCAGCTCCCCCAACCACCAGCGGGAGTCTCCCTGATCTCATACGCTGACGACTGTACGATAATGGCGTCGGGCAATGACATCGATGGCCTGTGTTCCAAAGTGAACAACTACCTCACCGACCTTTCTCGCTTTTTCACTGCGAGGAATCTCCAACTTTCCCACAATAAATCCACGGCGACCCTCTTTACCACCTGGACAAAGGAGGTCAAGCTGTCACTTAAGGTAAAAGTCGAAGATACACCAATTCCGACGGTAAACAACCCCAAAATTTTGTGCGTAACTTTCGACAGTTTGCTCTCCTTCTCAGCGCACACAACCGCAATTGCCACTAAAGTCCAAAATCGGCACAAGACCCTCAAATCGCTTGCCGGTAGCACTTGGGGCAAAGACAAAGAACTGTTGCTATCGACATTTAAGGCAATTGGTCGGCCGGTTCTAACCTATGCAGCGCCTGTCTGGTCGCCTGGAATTAGTAACACGCAGTGGATAAAGCTACAGACATGCCAAAATTCTGCCATTCGGACAGCGACCGGGTGCCTCCTGATGTCCCCGAGGACAAAACGAGGCACAAATGCTTCCAGTAATGGAGCATAACAAACTGCTCAGCAAGCAGTTCCTGCTGGGATGTTACCGCAGGTTTCTCCCCTACAGACAACTGCTTGAGCCTAAGCTGCCTCCCAGGCACGTCAGGAGACGTCTCTTAAACTACGCTGACGAAATCCAGGACAAAACTGACCGTAATCTACTGGACCTGACAGTGTTTAGACAGTCAATAAACGACATTCACCTGGAGTCCGTCACCACCTTCTTAAGCTCCCGTCCTGTGAATGCCGTAATCGGAGTCCAACCACCACCTATAGCAGATGAAGAGCTCCATGTTCCTCGTGAGACACGTGTTACACTGACACAATTACGTTCTGGATATTGTAGCAGGTTAAACTCCTACTTATCCAGAATCGAACCCGACATACCAAACATATGTGCGGCATGTGAAGGCACCCCGCACGACACTAACCACCTTTTCACATGCCCCCTAAAACCGACTCTTCTAACACCCCTCTCCCTCTGGACTCAACCCATCGAAACAGCATGTTTCCTGGGCCTACCTTTAGATGAGCTAGATGAAGATTACTGGTGATATGCCCGACACTGGTGGGGCTACTCTTACTGTTAACAAACAAGATTTTTCGACGCATGTTCGAAGCGTTTAAATTAGTCTCAATAAAAGTCTGTGAGACTCGGTATTATCTGCCCAATTTAATAATCGTCTGAATTTCTTAATTGCATAGTTGAAGTGCATGTCTGAACATAGAATAAGTGAATATACTCGTATAATTCACGATTAATTTCTGGCGCTTCTTTAACACTAGAACTACCAACAGTTGTTATATACCTATCACTACCAAACGGGTAGTTTTGACCGTTACGATATGTAGTTTACAAAATATAAAAGTTGAAAGAAAAGTTTTAAATAAAATAAAATATTTCATTCTAATATTGCAGGCAAATGATATATACAACTATTTGCATAAAAAGTAGTAATATTACTTATTTCTTACTCATGTTTAGTTATTATTTGGATCACCACAATTTTTGCTATAGAAATTTTTTTCAATGTAAATTTACCACATACATTTTTTTTACCCAACACACCAACAGATATATTCAAAGTTTTATTTTCATTACAAAACCTATTTGGCACATTAGTACTGTAATACTGGGCCAACCCGTTACAGAGGTGGAAAAACCACCTAAAACACTCCGATAATCTATCAGATGTTCAGCTGATAAGAACAGATACTATAGGTACTTTGATCTTAGCTATACAACCGAGAAGTGAATGGGTTTGTGCTTCAGTACCATTCGGAACTCGGAGAACGTAGGTTCGAATCTCCGTGAAACACCAAATGAAGAAAAAGTTTTTCTAATAGCGGTCACCACTCGGCAGGCAATGCCAAACCTCCGAGTGTATTTTTGCCACGAAAAAACTCCTCATTAAAAAATATCAGTCGTTCGGAGTCGGCTTAAAAATGTAGGTCCCTCCATTTGCGGAACAACATCAAGACGCACACCATAAGTATTTGATAAAAATGGAAGTGGGAAGTCAAAATAATCCAGAATATTAGTAAATGAAATAAAAAAAAAATCATAAAATATTAAATGAGATTTAAAGAGAAAATCTTGCTAACAATCGATACAACCGGTTATTTTGATAGGTCGGCAATTCTAGTGTTAATAATGATATAGGAAGCCTTCGAATATTCAGGGCTGCAGTGCGCGGATACTGGTTCAATGAACACTTTGATTGGAGTACAATAAACACACGTTTAACGGTAGAATATTTCAGCGACAATAGGTCTGGAATATTTTCTATCTATCTTTCTACTTAATTTTCTTTGTGCTTTTGTAGTCATTAATATTATTTTTTATTTGCCTTATCTAAATTCTGTATAGAACCTTATTGAAAAATATTGTGCTGAGTTCATTTCAAAATCATTGGTGAATCGTGAAGCCTTTTTCACGATTTTATCTAACCTTCAAATATTAAAAATAGCCCCTTAAAAATTTTACAACGTTTCCTTATTGATCTCTGACAATAGAATGATCATATTACTTAAAGGGGTGGTAGGGTTTAGCGCTAAAAAAAAACACTTTTTTTTGAATTTTTTACAGAAATATGGCTTAAGATACTTTAATAAAATCAGTTGCATGTTATTGTACATCTTTTCAATAAGTTTTTAAAAAATATTAATAATAAAATATTGACAAATAAGCCCATGACAGAGTTTTTTTTGGAGATATGTTTTTCGAGAGGTGCTCTGCGGTGCCAATCGGCATTCGTCGTAGAATCATCTGAAACTAAAAAAGTCGAATTTTTCAGTTAAAGTATGACGTAATGCTTGATACCCATATTGTACATACACATCCGAAGGTTACCCGGGTCCACGTTTTGACCTATATCTCGAGCCCTATTTCCAAAATAAAATATAATCCATGTTACTCGTGGAGGATGTAGCTTTCGAATGGTGAAAGAATTTTTAAAATCGGTCCAGTAGTTTTTGAGCCTCTTCATTACAAACAAACAAAGTTTTCCTCTTTATAATATTAGTATAGACAACATATCTTATGCATATAAATATTACCATGCATTTTTTTCTTCATATATAATAAAAAAATTAATAATAATAACATTAAAACAACAGGTATTTTTAACAAACTTGGTTTTATTTTAAATTCTTCAAGTGAATCAAATTAATAATAATCAATAAGAAGGCATATGCAAATACAAATACGTGAATTTATATATCTACATATGCGCATATACATACATATATACGCTCACTTAAGTAGGAGAGAGCATGATGTCGAACGTTGCCGTTCGTTTGCTTTGTTTGCTTTGTCGTTCGTTCCGTGCTTTCGCTTGCATGTCATTCAATGCAATAAGCAAGGTAACGGCAATGAGCAAGGTAACTACATATGAGCAAGGTAACACTAATGAGCAAGGTAACACTAAAGAGCAAGGTAACACTAATGAGCAAGGTAACGACACATTTTTTCGTGCGTGCAGCCTGTTAAATCGAATTATAAGACGTTATCACGTCAAAAATCTACAGGCGAGTACGCAAACGACGTAATCATTGAAAATGATTTTTCATGCTTTTAGTCAATAAAGTTTAAGAGACAAAAATATGTCACTTGTTTTATTTTAAAATTTGAATGACGTTAAAATATTTTTGAATGTTTTAAAATTGATATTCGGTATTTGCGTTTTCGCTTTCATCGTCATTAGACGTTTCCAATTTTTCATATGTCAGATATATGTATAGATTTAGGTTGTTCCATGACAATGTCTTTTTTGTTTTGTTATTTTGAAGCCATTAAACTGTTATAACTCTCAACGCGTTAACATGAACTTTCAACCAAGTTTTTTCCTTTTAACTCCATAATAATAGGAGCTTGAGTCGTAAAAAGTTGTATATCGAATATATTTTGTTTTTTTTTCGCTTATATAAACACTCGAGCCTGTGATGTGCCTGTGCTTAGTATGCAGTTTTTCCAAAATAACCTTAACTTTATTCATTTGAATATTTTGCGATGCCAGGTTATTCTTGAATTCCCTGGATTTTGTTGACAAAATGTGCAAGTCATCGATGAAACTTTCGAATATTGCCCGAAACAACCCAGCACTTTCCGCGTGCCAATTATATTGAACAGTCGGCAACAAAACGAGCCCCGATGTTTGCTCTCTAAAGCGTTGACATTATGCATAATTGTTTTTCCGGCAAAGTCTTCCGAATCACTCACACAAATATCGAACATATTTCCACTGTATGCAAATTTAATTGGTTATTTGTAATTATAATGAATAAAATTGAATCTCTTGATTACATTCTTGCTAAATTTTCTGATTTTATTTACCTTGTACAAAATCCGCTTCATGAATATCAAGACTTGGTTCACTTTTTTACATCTGCCAAAAAATCATCTACAAAATCAAAATCTTCTCTTTCTGGCTTTATTACATATTTGCTATTGTTATTAACTTCACTGGGTTTGCCATCTTGCCTTTCCGAGGAACTATCTACGATTTCTTCAAAACTATCTCTGATGCCTGAAAATGGCTACATTTATCAGGTTTCAGTATTTGATAGGTTTACATATTTTACTTGTATGGCAATTTTTATGTTGTGCCGCTTTTGCATATTTTCGAACGCTTTTTAATGATAAAAACGATCTATGGTAAGCAAAAACAATTTTTCTTTTCGCTAATTTAAAATTAACTTAAAAACAAAGCGCCATTCACGATTTTTATCACTGCTTTTATGGTGAATACCTCAACTGCAATTACGCATGCGCTACACAACCCTGCAATGTAACTGTCAAACTTCTGTTACAACCAAGGCGAATCTATTAAAGATGGTAAATCAGCTGGTTTGTTTTTCTTTCGCCATGTCCATGTGCCTGTCAGCCCAGAATGAAACAAGACGAATTCAGTTTTTTCAATACTTTGCCGTGTCAATGAAATGCACAAAACATTGTTGTTGGTCTAGTGCCACCACCGTTAATAAATGCGCCTTGGATGCAACTAAATTATTTTGTCCCAGTTTCCGTTTTTCTTTTCACAAAAATTGAAATCAGTGGAATTCAATTGCTCCTATCTTTCTTTGTACAAATGATTTAAATGCATGGCTTTCTTCAAATATGCAAGCCAGAGACCATAAATAAATGATATATCATTAGCGTTTTTCGTCTAGTCAATTCTAGTTCTAATTTGAGTACATAGAATCTTGAACCAGTCCGAAAAACACAAGAACTCATCTTGCATTAGTCGCAGAGATGCACTGGAATGAACTCGAGTTGATCCACGAGCAGTTCCTTGCATGTCTACTTCCAACTCTAGACCTGCCTTTGTACGGCTACTGGTTCTGTCTCGGCCGAGTTTAAGGAGGATCCTAGCCGAGCATGTTCATGTCTACTCGCTACCCTCGATGTTCCTGTGGGCTGGAACTCATACAATAATGATATCGAGCCATTCACAGAGCGATTTGAGTTCTTCTACACACCCATTACACGTATGGCACATATCGTGAGTTTATATCTTTTATAGCAGTCTAAATATGAAGCTTGTGAAAAAGCTTTTTCGGCTCCAGCTTGCAAGATGTTGGAAATGACTTTGCAGGCTTCTCCAATTTCCAGCAATTCAGCCTGCACTACGCTAACTTTGTCTGGATCCGCAATTTATCTTGGACCCACCGCTGTTGATTTCAACGAGAAAATCACTAAAGATTCACCTCCTGCTCCCATCTGTTCTAATGAAAATCTTTAATGAAGTGAAGGCTTGGTGATAAGTAGTTGGTGGTGGTGTTAGCAAATAGTGGTACTTTCAGACGGATCTGTCTGTGATCATAGGTTCTAGGAATCCAGCTCCCTCTTTCTTTGAACTCGACTGTGGTGATTGCATATGTGCAGATCTATTGACAATAAATGGGCGAGTAAGTTGACTTCATAGTGGTACTGTTGTTTGGTTCAGCTGAGCCTTCCGAGCTGGGTTTTATTGTAACTATAAGCTAGCGCAGGCTACGAAACAAGGGACCCATATATAAGTATGGGGATCACAATTACAGTGTCAAACCAGAGTGTGATTTTTGGTTGGAAACCTCACTTCCTGCCTAGTATTCTTTGCAGGTATATAGCGCTACTAGGTTGTTCAATAAATTTTGCGGTTCGATAAGAAAAACACAATTTTCTGGTTTGAAATGCACTTTATTATTCAGTATAGTCGCCATGAGCATCAATATACCATCCATCCCTGAAGTGAGAATTTGTAAAGTCTGCAAAATACACTTCCACAGCTGTTATGACCTCATCATTTGATGAAAAACGCTTTCCATGCATGCCATTTTTGGGTCTGGAAACAAATGGAAGTCGCTAAGTGTCAAACCTGGAGAATTCACTGGATACTCGAACAATTCGAACTTTTATTCATGGATTTTAACGATTAACAAAATGCTCCTGGGAGAAAAATATTTTTTTTCTTTTGCAAACTGAGCCTGTTTTCACGAATTTTTTCCTTCAGCTGGTCTAGAAGGTTACAATAATATTCAGAATTTATTCGTTTACCAGTTTGCAAGTAATGCGCAAATAAAATTCCGTTCGAATCCCAAAAAACTGATGCTAAAACCTTCTTGGCCGATTTCTGGAGGCGAACTCGTTTCGGAGCTGAAGAACCACGTTCACATCACTCTTTAGTGTCTTGTTTTGATTTAGGATCATGGTGATATATCCAAGTCTCATCCATAGTTATAAATTGACGCACATAAGGTAGATTATCTTTTCGAAAACACTCTAAATGTCGCTGAGAAAGTCGCATTCAAATATACTTTTGTTATATTGTTAGCGAGTGCGGCACCCAAAATATTAGTTACACTACCCAATTAGATTCTTAGTGCTTCTATTAAACCTCTTTCAGTCACTCGACGATGTTGGAATACGATATCCTGTATTTTTTCTACGATTTCTGGTGTTGTTGCTGGTTTTTCTATGTTTTGGATGAGACGTGAAAGGTCTTGAAGGCTTGTAAGGTCACGTTTAAATTCAGCAACCCATCTCTTTATTGTACTAATTGATGGCATTCGTTCATACATTTCCGTTGCTTTTAAACCTTCCAAAAATAAAAATTCAATCACCGCACGATACTTGATTTTTTCCATTGTAGAAAATATTGTGGCTTGTAATCAAAGTGGCTTGTAATCTGTCAAAGATTGAAATAAAATTTCACATGCGTTCATATGAAGAGTGTACCAACATAACAAAAATAAAAACGAAAATAGGCGAGTAGCAATGGTCTCTCTTATCGAACTGCAAAACTTATGGAACTACCTGGTATGTTTGCTTCTTTAGCAAAGGTACTTTTACTGAGTTTTGTCTTCATTGCTCTACTTTTGCGAAATTCGGCAAAATTTTGTTGATGGAAATATTTTCAATCTGGTTTTTCCTTGTTTTAGCGACTTGTAGCATAAAAACATTTAATTACTATGAACTCTAATTTGCAAAATTTCAATAATAATAAAAAAACAGCCTAAAAGGAATATCTTGAAATACCGTTGTATGTATTATAATTTGTCACATCATGGTCAGATGGGCGTAATTTTCTACTTTTGTCATTACAGTCTAGGCTGTACCAAATGCCTTACTCTTACTTATTCTACTCAGCATATACAGTCGACTCTCGTTAATTCAAACCTGCGATATTTCGATATTTCGAACTCAAAGTTATCACGAGTCCCCTACGAAATCTCTTTATATATCGAATTATGTCCATACGTTTTTACACACTCCGTAATTCGAACGAAAAAATCATTGCTACGACGCGGTAATTCGAAATCATATGGTCAAACACTCGACAATTCAAATTTTCAAAGTTTCTTGGTGTGCTATTAAGAACTTTGAATTTTCGGACTCTCCTGAAAATACCTTTTGATTTATTGAAAAAGTAGAAGGAGGAAAGAAGAAAAGCCATGTTGAAAAAGGAAGCAAAGAAAGCCTGGTCATTTGGCTTAGACAGTGTAGATGACAAAAAGTATTTATTAGCGGAACTTTGTTAAAGGAAAAAGCAAAAGAGTTCGCGTCTACTCTAAACATACAAAAATATACGGCAAGTGAAGGGTGGCTTACAAGTTTCAAAAAGAGGAATGGAGTCGTGTTTAAAAAGTGTGTGGAGAAAGTGGAACTGTTAAAGATGAAGATAATTGAAGACACTGATTGAAAACTATGATGCCCGAGACAATTTCAATACTGATGAAAGTTTCCTATTTTTCAAACGCTTAAAGATGAAGTGTCATGGGGGAAAACATAGTAAAGACAGGTTGACAGTTCTACTTGCGGTAAATATGAATGGATCGGAAAACCTTCAGCCCTTAGTAATAGGAGAAGCAATGAAACCGCGATGTTTTAAAGGAGTGAAATTGTTTCCTACTGATTACTGTGCTAACAAAAAAGCTTGAGTGATAACAGAACTTTTTAACAATTGGCTTTTAACATTTAAAGGAAACATGAAACGACAAAACAGAAAAATGTTACTATTTTTAGACAATTACACTGTCCACAACAGTCCCCCTACATTGTCCAACGTAGAACTCTACTTCTTTCCGCCAAATACAACTTCCAAACTGCAACCATTGGACCAAGGGATCATCCATAATTGAAAGACGTTGTATCGCAAAGAAATTGTTAAGATCGTTTTGGAATACCTCGACAAGCAGCTAACTATGAATATTACGGTTTTGGCAGCTATTTTACCCCTAACGATTCTCAACGGCTTCAAAAAATCGGGTTTCGTAAAAGTAGATCAGGACAATTCGCAAATAATTATGGGTGATTAAGAACCATCAATGGTACCAGAAGTTGACATCAGCGGTGTGAGTTTTTCTGACTGTGTCCAAGTGGATGAAGATGTTACTGTCTCAGGATCATTAACCAATGGCGAAATTTTATCTGCGACAGATACGAATGAAAAGAGCAACGATCAGGATGAAAACGATACATCAGAACCTTTGGCAGAGGTGCCAGTTAAGGTAGCAAGAGCCTCATTCAATAACTTACAAAGCTTTTGTCTACAAAACGAAACTGATGAAATAGCATATCAGACACTTTTTTCTCTTTAAAAAAATTATTGAAAAGTCTGTGCAGCAGTAATGTGCTTCGAAGCAAACCCGTATAAATGCGTTCTTTTCAAATATTAATTAATTCACATTATGAATATGTAAAACATTAGCAGTTAAATAAAAACACTTGATAATTCGAAGTTTTATTTATTTTCTCTCAAAAATTTCGTATCATTTAATATTTCAAACACTCGATAACTCGTAATATTTTAAGAGCCCCTCGAGCTTCGAATTAATGCGACTTGAATGTATCCTTAATCCTAAAATTCTTATATATCTGTGTGTGTAAGTCTATAGGAAGTAAATCTTGCGCTTTGTCTACGATATCGTTATATCTGGCCGACGGTTTACTTTCCAGATCTGAAGTCACACTATTAAGGGGACAGATACCTGGAAAATTTCGAAAAACAAAATTTTCTTTTCATAAAATGTTAATATAAGCCTTTAGGAATATGTAAAAAAAAATTTTGTAAGTAAATTTAAGTATTTCTTATATTATAGATCGTCAACCGTGACGATTCTATTCTTTGCATTCGAGCGCTGGGAGAGGTATAGTTACGTTGCCGACTTTAGACGCGTTTTTCTCAAAACTATATTTTTCGAATTGGCGACGATAACTCGAAAAGTTATTGACCAATCTCCCTGAAATTTTGCACACATCTTTTTTTATAATATTACTTTCTATGTGAATTTACAAGTTTTCGAAAATATTGCGAAAAAATAATTTTTCCAAAGCAAAAGTTGTAGGAAAATTCGCCCCAAAATTCATTTTTCTTTTTGAAGCATCTTATACCGCGAATTTTTTTTCCATTTTTTTTAATTCATATAAATAGAAACTATGACATTAATAAGCAAACAAATTTTTTGTTTTTTGTATTCAGGTCACTTACGCCGATGCTCCAATGCCCGCCGATTGAGAAGCCCCGCTGCGACCTTCCTGGAAGAATTGAGTGTGCATCCGCCATTTTAAATGATTGCAATAAAAATAAAAAAAATTATATTAATTTAATGTATAAATAAACTGTATGCCAATTTCGAAAGAAATATATTGATTTCTTCATTTTAAATAATTTTAATGAAAATCAGGAAAATTATGGCCGTTTACAGGTATCTGCCCCCTTAAGGTCTAATCAATTGGTTAATGGGGGGCTTTATTATATTTTCGCATAAACTTTGCCAAAATCGCGTAAGCGGTTATCGCGCCAATTAAGAAAATGCTCGAGAGGACCCCAGTGCCAACAAATTTTTTCAATGTCTTTATTTTTGGTATATTTCCGATGTCTTTTATCCAATGAGCTTTGGATGGAATGAATAAAAATACCAAATGTATTACGCATTAAGGCGGTCACCGTACCAAAATTATAAAAAATAGTGTTTACTAATAATGGTGGCCCCTCGGCAGGCAATGGCAAGCATGCGAGTGCTTTTCTGCCATGAAAAAGCTCCTCATAAAAAGCCGTTCGACGTTCGAAGTCGGCTTGAAACTGTAGGTCCCTCCATTTGCGGAACAACATCGAGACGCACACCACAAATAGGAGGAGGAGCTCGACCAAACACCTAACAGAAGTGTATGCGCCAATTATTTATTTCTTTTATTGCGCTTTACACAAATAATGAAAATCAAGGAAAAAAGTAGCATATTGTACCAGCATCACATGACAAACAGTATAGCAAAATCTTTTTTAAAAGCATTTAAAAATGATTGGCATACAAAAATATATACAGTGAAACCTCGCACAAGCGGACAGTCACGGTTCCACAATTTTCGTCCGCTTATGGGGAGTGTCCGGTTGAAAAAAAAATCTAGGTTAAAATTACTATCCCACCTCTTCAAATAATTTTTTTATGTTTTTTATGGTACGTTCAGCTTTTTTCATATTTATTGAATAATATATACATATATATGTATGTACATTTTTACATTGGGGACAATGAATATATTTACACATTTGAATATACATATTTGATTGAACATATTTATATTTTAGGCTTCAAAAATTCATATACCGTAGTCTGTCGTAGATTTTCCTGTTTATGTTTCAGAAAAAGGTTTTCAAGATGACATTCTAAAGTCTTGGCGTATTGGAATCCAGTAATACGTCTCTTAGAAATTGTTTAATGCGACGCAGTTGTTCTAATGCTTCAGGATATGACTTGATCTGAAATTCATCCTGGACACATACATGATTTGAGTCTTCGCTTTCTCCGTCAGATAATTCCTCGTATTAATTTCGTCAATGACAACGTCAATATTATTGTCTTCTGTATTAACAACTTCGTCGATTAACAAAAACTCTTCAATTCTTAATTGTTTCTGGCGTTACGTTGTCCCATGAAGATTTAATAAAAAAACAGCCTCCAAAATGTCAAAAGTTTTTGAAAGTCTGTCCATTGGAATGTCTCCTAATTTTGTCAAAATATGTTTGATTATATGGCATCTGTAATGGCACTTAAAATTTTGTATTATACCCTGATCGAGGGGCTGACAAACGGATGTTGTATTAGCAGTTAAAAAGATCAACTTTATGTTATCTAGTTTAATATCTCAAGGGTGAGTTGTAGCATTGTCCAAAAATAATAAAATTTGTCTCTTCTGGCAGCCCATTCTTTTATCAAGCATATTGGCACACAATCCTCGAAATTAACCTCGGAAGATTCCCCACATATTCTTTTGAAAGTCACATTATGACGCCTACGCCATTTCTCCATTTGCCGCAGAAAATTTTGAATACCTAATCGGCCAGCGATTTCTT
The DNA here is from genome assembly GCF_027943255.1 of Anastrepha obliqua. NCBI lineage: Eukaryota > Metazoa > Arthropoda > Insecta > Diptera > Tephritidae > Anastrepha > Anastrepha obliqua. The sequence continues at coordinate 56,542,494 of NC_072893.1, read as the reverse complement.
TTGCTTTTTCCTTTATAATAATACCCGATATTGGTATCTTTTGGCTTCTGGCCTTAACGAACCATTCGAAACTCAAATGGTCAATTTTTGAGCCATCCGCGTTTAAGAACTTTTTCTTTTTGTTGACGTTATCACCGCCCATCCATATTCTTTTAATATCTTTTATTTGAACTATTGTCTATCTACTATCTTTGTTGTCCGTGGATTAGAGTATCGCGTCCGCTTATGAGAGGTTTTTATTGTTTTCTTTACACATTTGTTCAGTGATATATTTTGCTTGTCCGTTACCGAGAGATCTGCGTCCGCTTTCGAGAGGTGATTAGAACAAAAAAATATTAGAAAAAGTGTCCGCGTCCGGTTATTAGAGTGGAATTCGTTCTAAAAACACAACATAAAGCTTGGTTCCTCAGTTTTTGTCCGGTTATGGGGAGTGTCCGCTTATTGGAGGTGTCCGCAAGGGGAGGTTTCACTGTATTTAGACAAAAAAATGGAGTGGAATCGTTAAAAAGTTTTAATTTTTGACGTGAGTAAGACAAAAAAAAAAACAATAATAAAAATATTAAAACATTTAAAGAGAATTAAGCAAAAGCAAATGAAGCGTGGGTGGTTAATAATTTTTTTCAAAGATGCATACATACATATGTACATATAAATGGTATTTTATTTTTGGAGTTAAAAGTAGTAATAATCACAAGCTTCGCTTCATTGTTCGTTTTGATTGATTTTTTTTACGAAAGCCTCGCTGGAAGCTTTGTGCTGTATCTACTTATGTACATACAAATGCACGTCTAATGAATTTGCTCAAATATTATAATTAATTATAGATTATCGTACACAAGCCGACATACATACGTATCAAAGATGATGGAATACATCGTGGTTACGTATGCCATATGTAGAAGCTGGCGCAAACTTATTCACCCATTTTTGTTTTTGAATACATTTTTTACTAAATTAAGAAAATAAATAAAAAAAAATTCTGAGTGATGGAAATAGTTTTTTTATTCTTTACGCACTCCATTGCTAGCCTGTTTACGTACTGCAACTGACTAGGTCAGAAATGTCAAATATGATCGACGTCGAACACCAATATCTTCAGGTAGGGTATATTCATTTGCAATGAATTGGCATTATACGCTTAGAAAAGTAAAATTTTCATGGAGAATTCATGATTGCAAAAAATAGTTATTAACATCAAAAGTGATATTGATATTGAAGGGGCCCTTAACAATGTTGAAGGGAAGGCAATTACTGCAGCACTCACTGAGCTTGGTACTCGTAGGCTTCATTGACAAAATGCTAAATAGCAGAATCATTGAAGCGAATCTAGAAGAATCGGTACTCAGGAGATTAGTGAGTAGGCTGATAGCCTACCGCCGATGATGTTGTTATTGCTGTCTCTGGTAAATTTGTATCTATGTATACATTAGGAGACCGAATACAAAATGCTCTATATATACTTTCTAGGTGGGCAGAAAAGTGTGGTCTAGGAGTCAACCCAGGCAAAACACAACTCATATTGATCACTAGGAAGCACAGAATCCCTCAGCTAAGTCCAATTATGCTCATCGGGGAAGCTCTTGTGATTTCGGAAGAAACCAAGTACTTGGGACTAAACATAGATAGGAAATTGGTTTGGAAGTCTAACAACTTAGAAAGAGTTAGGAAAGCGAACCTAGCTTTTTATGCCTGTAAGAGAGCTTTAGGTAAGACCTGGAGAATTAAACCTAAGGTTGCTCATTGGCTTTACACTGCTGTCGTCAGACCCATTCTTCTATATGGATATGTTGTCTGGCGTTACGTAATGCAGAAAAAACCTATTCTAATTAATTGAATAAGGTACAAAGATCAGCGGAATTAGCAATATGTGGCGTCATGAAAACCACGTCATCCATGGGTTTCGATATCATATTACATCTGCCACCCCTAGATCTCTTCTGCAAATACTCAGCGGCCTGTTCCTCTTTAAGGCTCAGAGCGAACTCACAATGGAATACTGTCACATAAGGACATTCAACCATGTTAGACTCCTACACGGATATACCCAGTGATTGCGACTATCACCGTCCCATTCTCTGCTTCGAAAGGAATTTCTTAATGAAAATCCCTTCTAGACTGGAATGACTTGAAGAAGATCCATCACCCAACACACAGGGTTAAGATCTACACGGACGGATCTTAAATGGACACCGGTATAGGATCAGGGCTATATTGCGAAGGGGTTTCTATTAGTGAATCCTTTAAACTACCGGATCACTGTAGTGTTTTTCAAGCGGAAATAAACACTATTCATAAAGCCTTATAATGGTTAGAGATAAACAGAATATCATCAACATATATCTGCATTCTATCAGACAGCCAAGCTGCCCTATGGGCCCTGGATGCATTCCAAATAACATCAAGGAGTGTCTTACATTGGCGCCAATCTCTTAATGAGATGGCCAAACAATATCGTATCATCTTATGCTGGGTTCTAGGCCACAGAGATATACCAGGGAACTGTAGCGCTAACCAACTTGCAAGAGAAGGTACCTGTATGCCAAAGATAAATAATTTTATGGGAGTACCTCTCGCAACTTGTAAGCTTCTTGTTCTGGACGCACTAACCAAAGATGGATTAGTGCTAATACTCAATCTACGTCTGCCCAAGAATATTATAAAATTGAGTAGACCTCAAATTATGACCTTAACAGAGGCCTTCACAAGACATTGTCTCATAGGAAATCACGCAAGGAGATTAGGCGTTTACACGCATGATTTCTGTCGTAGCTGCAGGAATTAGGAGGAGTTGAAAACAATTGCAGGTTTCGAAACGAAATCCAAGTTTAGACCACACTTGGAGTGTTTACAGCTGCATTATCCTGCTGCAAGATCCAATTAGTAGGTTCAAATGCTTGACGAATCTCAGGAAAAGATGATTTCACAGAGCTGCTTTTGTAGTGTAGAGTTTAGAATTCGAACTCTCCATTGTGCGATATTGCGCGCCATACCATAACATCATCTTCACGGCTGTGATGTCGACTCAAATACCTCTTCTCCTTTCTTATGCTTTGGTAATGGGAATTGTATCCATTCGGTTCATCCAGATTTAACTTCTTTTCCTCACCAAATACTACTTTTTCCATTCGCCGGGATCGAGGCCCTATAGTCCCGAGAGGAGTGAACAAGGAAACAAAAAATTATCAAATCAAGAGTGCATTGATCAACTTACTTCCACTTTTGGCGTTGAAGTATCGCACTTAGGTACTCTGAAACGCTCATACAACGAGTTCCAACGTAGTTGTCGTTCCTTGCAGGATGAGTTTCGTAAGGGCGTTCGAAAACGTTAATTGTGTCAGACAAAATCGGTGCTGTGCGTCAATTGATATTAATTGATAGTTATGTTACAAACGAGCGGGATGGAGGCATTCTTGGACATTAGAGACACTTGGACACATTCAATACAGTAGGTTCTGTTTTTATGCGGCTTTTTTTTATGCGGTTTTGAAATAGTGCGGTTTTTTTTTAAATTACAAAATGCATGTCGACCTATCGGGAATTGTACATATAAACAAGATTCTAAACCAGCTAAGCAAAAACTCATCACAGATTACATCAGAAATGCTAACCCTACAAGTATGGAACCGCCTGCATAACCATCTAGATGAGACGTGTACATTTCCTCAAGTGACGAAAGTGATTTTACGCCAAATCCTAAACGAATGCGCAACATGTGGGTATTGTCTGATTCTATTTCTGACTTAAATTTATTTTTCGATTCTGACGTTTCTTAAATAAAGATATAATTTTCAAAAATACAATATTTTGTTTATGCGATTTTATTTAATTATTTCAGATTCATGCGGTCTATGGAACGTATCTATAGTTATAATATGGGACTAGTGCCCTTTTTTATGCGATTTTATTACATTATTTCAGATTTATGCGGTTTTAGCACTTTTGAAACGTATCCATAGTTTTACTATAGAACTAGTAGCTTTTTTTATGCTGTTTTTTTATGCTGTTTCTTGCGGAACGTATCTACCGCATAAAAACAGAACCCACTGTATATATAGGGTTATTCAATAGGTGCGCTTCAACTTTTTGCCGATAGGGAGGGCGAACGACGCAAATTTTTTATTTTTTGCTTGTCATTTGTAAACTTCATTAGCATACATTTCATCATGGAACGCTACACACTTGAGCAACGATTGTAAATCGTGCAAATTTTTTATGAAAATTTATAAATTTTCCAAAAAATCATCTTCAGTGATGAAGCTCACTTTTGGCTCAATGGCTTTGTCAACAAGCAAAATATGCGTTACTGGGCAGAAAGCAATCCACACGTGATTCATGAGGCACCGTTGCATCCCGAAAAAATCACTGTTTAGTGCGGTTTACATGCCGGCGGCGTAATTGGCCCATATTTTTTCGTTGACGAGAACGATCGCCACGTTACTGTGTATGGAAATCGATACCGCCACATGATAAACGATTATTTTTGGCCGCAATTGAATGGTATGGACTTAGACGACATGTGGTTTCAACAGGACGGGGCCACAAGCCACACAGCACACGCTACAATTGATTTGTTGAAGAGTAAGTTCGATGAGCGCATTATTTCCAGAAATGGACCGGTCGAATGGCCGCCGCGCTCGTGTGATTTGACGCCTCTAGACTATTTTCTTTGGGGTTATGTGAAGTTATTGGTCTACAGTAACAAGCCGGCGACGATTTGTGAGCTCAGAGCCAATATTGAACGCGAAATTGCTGGAATTTCGGCCGATTTATGCAAAAGAGTGGTCGAAAATTGGGTTCAACGATTGGACTTCGTAAAACGTGCACGCGGTGGTCATGCAAGAGAAATCGAATTTCATACTTAAATGTATATGTTCAAACTCGACAATAAAAAAAAATTAGTTAAAAAAGTCTAACCGTTTGTGTTTTATTCAAAAAAAAAGTTGAAGCGCTCTTACTGAAAAACGCTTTACAAGCATTTGTTTGCCAGAACTTTTCGGAGGAGTAAGGAAAACCAACCGATGAAGGCGAAGACAATGCGAACTCTCACGTCTCGGCTCACAAAAGGGGGTGTTTGAGCCCTTAACACTTTAAGTCCCGCGTGCCCACCCGTGGTCATTTTGTTTTCTGCACCGGTGGACCGCGTGCTGACGAAGGGTTGCGCTTTAGTTGACAAGCTGGGACCAAAATTTGTTTACTTCGTTTTATTGCTTTTTTGCAATTGGGGTGACTTTGTGATATTTATTTTTGGGACCACCGGTGGTCACGTTGTCCCAGAATGTCAAAATACAGATTGGGTCCAAGTGGCCACCAGTGGGCATACTCTAATTTTATATTTTTATGTATTTATCTTTTTTACTTTTGTATTTTTTTTTCATTTATTTGTTTTACAGATGTAATTTAAGATGTCTAGAAAACTTTTAGCACGTGATGACATTGCTGCCGAGCTCGAAAAATCGAGTGTAGACGAAGCTACGGGATTTTCAGATCATTCAATTGTTTATAATGACTTTCAGCCAGATTCTAAAAGTTCTGATTCAGAATCTGATGACGAAGATTTCGACTATAGCTATGAAGATATAGCAATGGACTTGGATGAAGATCCTGACGAAGAAGCTCCTCTTGCAAACTTGATAAATAATCGAACATTGGGGTCTGTTGGTTGAGATCGGCATATGACGTATGACCACGGGTTGTCACGATGGAATGCGAGATCAACGCTTTTCAACGCCAGAAGAAGCTATTCAAGCCTTGAACCAGCTTGTTTTGGAGGTATCCACTTCTGAGTGGCAAAAGTTCTTTGAAAATTGGTCCCCAAGCGAATGCAGAAGTGTATCGACTTCTAAGCAGAATATTTTGCAAAGCAGTAAAGCCATTTCCATTTATGTTCTACTGTGTTTTCATTATTGGGTGCAAAATACTCGTATACAATACAATTCTCGTACAAATGCCCAGCTGGTCTGAATCCTATTGCAAATGTTGCAAATTTGGCAATTCGACTCTTTTTATTGTCATACACAAATGCAGAATAACATTTTAACACTAAACCTACCGATACTTTATGTATTCCTATTCCTACCAAAGAGGGTCAAATGACCCGTTACTGTGGTTAGAGCAGATCACATATATAATATTTCTCGGTCAAACAATCAGCAAGAGAGGAGTAAATCTTGAAAAATACTTTCGATGTATATTTTAATAAAAGTCGTGAAGGCAAACGGCGATTTAATAATGCTATTTCTAAGAACTTCTGACAAAAAGTTTAAAATGGGTCATTTGACCCGTCATGGTAGGTTTAGTGTTAATACCATTTTCTCTTTCATTTCACATCTTTCATCGATTCATTATTCTTATTAATGATTCTAACTAATAAAAAAAAATAAGTTCTCATTTTGTTAATGCAAAACTAATTTTAGCCTCAGAAATACAATGTTTCGCTTTACTCATTCAACGATTTACTTGTTTGTATTCACAGGAATTGTTTGTTAAAGATAATAGCATCTTCTTTATTAGGGTTTTTATTTATATTTATATTTTCATTTTTATATTGCTGTTTTTGTTTTTGTTTGTGTGTGCTTTTTTATGAAAGAACTGGTATGCCTTGTCACGTCTGTTAATTTTACGGGAACTTAGCCAAGCACGACAAGGCGCTTTTGTGGTAATAAATCAGCTTGAAAGCGAGAATTAAGTGAACGTGTGATTTTGTCGATAATCGCAATTCTCTGATCATTACTGTGTGAGACAAAATCAAAACAAAATTAAACAAAACGATACATGCGAGAACATGTGATTGGTTTTTACGTCTTTAATAATATTTTCCATGCATTAATTATGCATACTTTGATTTGATTGGGCGCTTTTGTTGTCAATTAGGAAATTATCAATATTAATATCGTATTACAATTATTGTTCAAAGTTTTCCTATTAATGATATTAGTCTTTTATTTCACTTAAAATGTGTAAAGAATTTTGTTTTTTGGAATACTTCAAGTAAGGGGACAGATACCTGTAAACGGCCATATTTTTCCCTAATTTTCATTAAAATTATTTAAAATGAAGAAGTCAATATATTTTTTTTCAAAATTGGCATACAGTTTATTTATACATTAAAATAATATACTTTTTTTTATTTATTTTAATCATTTAAAATGGCGGATGTACACTCAATTCTTCCAGGAAGGTCGCAGCGGGGCTTCTCAATCGGCGGGCATTGGAGCATGGGCGTAAGTGACCTGAATACAAAAAATCAAAATCTGTTTTGTTTGTTAATGTCATAATTTCTATATAAATAAAAAAAAATGGAAAAAAAATCGCGGAATAAAATGCTTCAAAAAAAAAAAAAAATGAATTTTGGGGCGAATTTTCCTACTATTTTTGCTTCGAAAAAATTATTTTTCAAAAACTTTAAATTCACATAAAAAGTAATATCATAAAAAAGATGTGTGCAAAATTTCAGGGAAATCGGTCAATAACTTTTCGAGTTATCGTGTATGCCAATTCGAAAAATATAGTTTTGAGAAAAACGCGTCTAAAGTCGGCAACGTAACCATACCTCTCCTCTTGCTCGAACGCAACAAATAGAGTCGTTACGGTTGACGATAATATAATATAAGAAATATTTAAATTTACGTACTAAAATTTGTTTTGACATATTCTTAAAGAATTATATTAACATTTTATGAAACAAAAAAAAAAATTTTTTCGAAATTTTACAGTTATCTGCCCCCTTAAGGGGTTACATACGTCGAGCAGCGCCGAAAATACGCTAAAAGAAAAACTGTTTTTAGAAGGGATAACAAAAGAAATAAATATAAAAAATTCTTATCATTGTTTATTAGTACTTAAACCTTATAAAAAAATTTAATTTAATTTTTCTTTACAAAAAATAGTATATAAAAAGTCACGTGACCTAAAGTACAATGAAAAAAAGTTGCTCCACGGTCTGCATCATTTCTCTTTGAAATGTTAATGAGTCTGTAAAAAGTAAAACATTCTTGTAATAAAGTTGTAGTTATAGTCCAAGGCGTTTTCATTAAAGGTGGTGGCACTGGGCCAACAACAATGTTCGATACGTTCGAATGACAAAGCAAAGTATTGAGAAACTAGAAAACAAATAATGAATTCGCCTTGCTTCATTCTGAGCTGACAGCCACATGGACAAGGCGAATGAAAAAAATATATCAGCTGATTTAACAACACCACCTTTAATAGATTCGCTTTACCACCTTTAATAGATTTGCCTTGCTGCCTAGTTAATGAGCTGTAGAAGCTATAATATTGGGAATTTTCGCACGAAAATTTCACAGTATATTCCTAAGGTACTATACTTTTGAAATATCGAAAAAAATCGATTTTGTTTTAGTTCTGGACGTATGCAACCCCTTAAGTTTTAAGGCTCTTTAATTACACCACATCAGCAGCCAGCCTCCTATTAAAGGTTTGTGCTCAAAATATGTATACCTCATTAATGGTCGCAATGCATTATGACCTGATAATTATTTAATAATAATAATTACTCCATATTCTCCAAATCCCTTATTTTTACGTTCTAGTTGTTCAATAAATAATCACCAAATTACCGCCCTACCCACTAGTGGCGTTGTGTCACAATAAGTGCGCAGACAGCACCGTACATACAATACATATATCACCGCAATCATTATTATTGTTGTTGTTGTTATTGTTGCCAACTATTCGCTTTGCCTCTGAGAGCGATCATCACTCACCAAACAATCAGCAACGTTGTTTGTTATCCTGACTTAGCCCATCCGGCGGCAGCGCATCCTATTATCAAGTGACTTTACTGCGTTTAAGCGAGCATTACTGCCGTCCATTCCCGTTCATGCCCGCTCTTCTACATTTCAAATGCATTCTTGTAATGTGGTCGGCGTTAAAAATTGCACTTCCGTTTAACCCTCTCGTGTATTTGCTTATTCTCCCAACAGCACTCACTATTTGCCATATTCTTCACATTCTTTCACTTCGCCGCCTCGCATGGAGAACTTGATTCTACTACAGCAACACCATAGTTATGACCACCCGCTCCCATTAATAGCAAAACAACTACAAACAATAGCCACCTCTTGTGTGTGCACCGGTAAGTAGTCTGCCATTTTATATGGCCTCAATAAAGCATAAGACGACGAAGCGAGAAGAGGAGTAAATCTGCAACAAGTGTTTGCGTGCCGCCAAAAATGAACCACAACAACCGACGTGCCAACAAAATAATATGACAACAACAAAAGCGATAACGCGGCAAAGCTCTAGAATGGCATAAGCATCAGCATCAGCAACAATTGTTCGATTGTATCAAAACAAAATCGGTGGCAAAAAACGTGCTCGCTTCAAACTTGCGTGATACGAATTAGGATCGGGTGTTTTGGTTGCTGTCAGTGTTGTGTAAATTATAGGAAAAATGAATTTCCAAATGATACCAAAAATGATACTACAATGAAAAAATATTTTCGGCCAGTTTTTGTTTTAAATATAAAGTAGGTTAAGGTGACAGCGGAGAGATACCACGCCCAAGTAGCAACTAAGTATTGCTTTGAAGAGTACCTCTAAGTGAGATTTTTATGTTTCATTCAAAACTGAAACAAATATTAAATGCATCATAATTGATATTTTCAGATAAATATACTCAAATCTAAATGAACAAGAGGAAGATTTTTCATACAAAAGGCTGTGAGAGAAATTGTATGAGTATAACTCAGTCAATACTCACAAAGCGTCAAGCGAGGATGTAAAGCAGTATAAGTTATGCATAAGGCCTCTTCTTTTCGCCAAACGTTAGCGAGTGGCGAATAAGTGAAGCAGCTGGTATAAATGAACATATCTCGGCAACGCTGGAATAGAGCTGCCTAAAATTACACGTGTTTGTAAAATAGCGAGTTATACCAGTTTTGAGGTGAGGTATAACTGTACTCGCTAGCGACGATTTTCGTTGCGAGCGGAGAATTGGCGAATAGAAGAGACCTATAAATTGATAATACCAAATTTAATCGACTTTGCAATTATAAAGTTTATTAGAATTAACTTAAATTCTGGAAATCATTGGCCTATATATAACCTGTACGTGAATTTTTTTTTTTTCAAAGTTTTATCGATTCGGTGCAGACGTGCTTTTATTAGCTCTTGCTTTGTGAAAGTTTTGTAGTGAATCTACCAATCGTACAATATTTAAAAACATACAGCGATATAGACGCTTTAATACTGCAACAAAATACATCTTGTGCTATCTTAGCCCAACCTTTGTTTTGCAAATATAAATACAAACAAAATAAAAACATAAAAATAATAAAAACAACTAGTGAAAAAATTTAGCATTTAAAATGCCTGTGGGGCGCTCTCCTCCCAAAGAGAGGCTCCGCTCACCAGCGCAAAAGCAACTAACAAGTGCTAAGTTCAGCTACAATGTTCCGTTCTCGGCAAGTGAAATAAAGAGCAAGTCATCAGCTGTACAACCTCACCTGGCAACCGCCGTTAACTCTATACCCACAACTCCTCACTCATGGCATGAGCAATGCCAAACTCCAATTCAACTAATCAGCATTTCTCATCCCACCACTTGTCTGGTAGCTCTCACAAGCGCAACAACATTCACAACAGTTACAACATCAGCATCAACAAGCAGAACCGCTACTACAAACTCTTTAATTTTCTCATACGTGAATTAACAAACAATTGTGTGCCGATCAATCAGCTTCTATTTTGGTGATGCAACACCATTTTGAACCACCATATTCCGCCGGCTTTCTGAATTCAATCCCAGTCGAACTTGGCCGAAAAGTTGTGATGTGATTCATTGTTAGAATGAGGCTTGCAAACGCATCCAAAAGTTTATGCATCTTCACGCATTATAGCAAAACTTAAGTAGAACTCCTCGGATTTGCTATGTCGAAGAATATCAAAACAAAACAACGAATGGTTCTAATACATATTTGGTATATTACCCTGTAAATACTTCATGCAAAGTAATATGAAATCATTCGCAGTATTCTTCACTTGTCCTTGTAATGTTTGGATAAATCATTTTGTATAAAAAAACCCCAAAAACAATTGGAGCGAAAAAGTATACTTTTTCGTATAAAAAGGACAAAAACAGAAAAACAAATATAGCGAAAAAGTAAACATAAAAAATAATAAAATTATCAGGCTTATTCTGTACTAAGCAGTTTCGCTGTTAAGCAGTTTAAGCTGTTTCGAACTAGGGTACACGAAAATATTTTGTCTCAAAGGAGCTAATGAAAATGGAGATAATGAAAAATCTATGTAGCCTAAGTGTATTTAAGCCGTGAAAAAGTGTCTTACAAAAAACATTAGAAGTAACATAAAATTGTGCGGTCTTTCATTTGGAAAACGACACCAAGACGTGTACTACCTATTAGAAGAAAAACTCAGGCAAACATTAACAGTCTATCTCCTTATCTGGTTCTGCAATTTTTCGAGACATTTTTTTCTGCTCTTTTCATTTTCGTCATCAACTATCGGTACTTGAAAGTTTCTATGCGTTTCCATAGCGTTGCTGATATTGTTCTCAGCCCTTTTTGTAAAACTCTTGATGGCTCTGTTGGACATTATTTTAATGTTGAAATTAACATATTGATATGCGGAGTATATGTAAGACTGTATTGTATTTCTGCCACTAAAAAGTTCCTCATAAAAAAAAACATCTGACCTTTGGAGGCGGCATAAAACTGTAGCTCACTCCATGTGTAGAAAAACACACTGTAAATTGGGCGTAAGCGCCAATTATATAATATATAGGGTATGTACAAGGATTTAAAAATCGCTCATTACTCTGTGAAAATCGTATTCTAGGGATCAAAATAAGAAACTTTGCCGAAGGAACCATACCTCTAGAACGAATTCTGATGTCCCCCAATTTGGGTCGAACGAAAAATCCCACTTTGACCCATTTAGAGTGCTCCAATCGAGCCCAAATATATGACCGGCCCCCACTACCTTTGGACGGCCGATCCACCCATGCCAGTGGCACACCCCCTGGAACTCACCTGGGGGGTTCCCCATACAACCATTTCAAAATATCACCATTTTTGGCCTTTACATGAGAAAGGAAACTAAGAAGTTCGACCCAAATTGGGGCACATCAGAATTCGTTTTAGAGGTATGGTTCCTTCGGCAAAGTTTCTTATTTTGATCCCTAGAATATGATTTTCACAGAGCAATGGGCGATTTTTTTGCCTCCCCACAAATCGACCCGGCTTAGTATGTACAGTATTTGAGGTCAACTTGAGAGTAAAACTAATTAGCTTTTATTTTATTTTTTTTTTATTTAATGATTTTCTACTTATTATACATATGTCTAAAAAATTATTCAGGAAAATTCTATAAAATTTCCATTAGCTGCAATAGTATCCTCAACTCGGATCCGGAAACCAAATGATGTCATGAGGATGCTTAGCGGTTTCATGCTCAACTACGCTTCATTCGTAGTAATCCGGGGGTTTAGGACTTGAAGAGTTAGGCGGCCGTAGGTTAGGTGTTATTTGATCATGAAATTTTTCAGCCATCCAATTTGAAGTCTTGATTAGAACATAGCCATCTGCCATTTGTGGAGGTTCATCTTTTGGTGTTGGTCAAAAAAAAAACTATAACACCTCAGGCGTTTCAGAATATTTAATTTTGTTTAGGAGTCGTTTTGATTGAATAACTCGCTGTTCTCGTCTCTGCTCCGATATCAACTGTTTCTGCGCATAACATATGATTTATACTAAAGATCTTCATGGACAACTCGACGGATAAGACTATCAAAAATATTAAGCACCCTCGCATGCGCCCTCATTGATTTTAAAGGATCGTCGTCGATGTTCGCTTGCACTTGTTGCATAAATTCTGTATATCGAACAGTGTCGGAAAGATCCTCGTATCATTGCGTTTTGCAATGAATTCTACATAGCCGCCTGATGCTTCCGATTCATGGTGAACACTATGAACGAATGAATGGGCGCTCTTAAGAAAATTAGAGATATCTTAATCAGTGTAATTTGCGCATATAAGGACAATAACTGCATACCTCTCCCATTTCTTGAGTTAAGTTGTTGTCCGTCATGTCTTATTTGAAAAAGAACAAAAATAAAATTTCATTAAATTTCTTTCTAGAGCTCTGCTTTGCAAAAAAAAAAAAAAAATTCTTTAATGCTTTCGAATCTCGATGGTAAAGTTAACATAGCCATTATAAAAACGTCAAATTTCGCGCTTTCTTCCACCGCTCTTTACATAGCTGATACACGCTTCAATTTTGTGGTTCTTCTGACGACATTTTTTAAGTCATTAGTTAAGAATTAGGTTACTGGTTTATAATTTCTATATCATTAACTCCTTTTTCTTAGCGATTTAAATTTATTTTTTTAATTTAAAACTTTTTTAAATAAGGAAAATTTTTTGTAAATTAAGAACAAATTTTATGAAGTGAAATTTCTTAGGCGTCGATGGGCGAGCGGGAATTGAGAGTAAAATTTCAAGGCCATGCAACGTTTTGGGCATTTTCATTCCGCGAGGGAGAAAAACGTAGAGGAAAAGGAGAGAGAGAGCTATACCTTATATATATCTTAGACACATTTTAGGCTATTTTTCCTGAGTTTTTCCTTGTTGTTGCTGATTTCTAGTGAGAAGTAACGCTGCCTACTTTTTGGCGCTTGTTTGTTGGTGCAAACTTAAAAGAAGCATATTTTTGGTGCCTACTTTTTGGCGTTATATTTCCTTGGTGCCTGCTGTTTGGGACGTTTTTTGGTCCCAATTTCTTTGGCGTTTTTTTTGTGCCTACTTTTTGGCGCTTATTACTGTTTCCTGGCTAGTGCTTGTGCGTACTATAAAGTGCTATCCATTCCGGCGTCGGGTTTATTGGTATTGCCTTGCGGTAATTTGTGCCGTTGCTGCGGTCCTGGAATCGCTGCGTTTGTGCGGGTGATAAACGCTGGGAGTAGTGCGCGTTGTTGCCACGGCTTGTGTCCGGCATTTACCTACACCGGTCGACCCTTCTCCGTTTATTGTAAATTTTGCCTATTTGTATTCTCTGCAAATGTTGTGAATTTGTTTAGATATATATTCTTTCTTTCTCTCTCTCTCTCTCGTTCTCTCTCGGGTCTCTCTCTCTTTCTTTGTTTGCCTTGAAAGTTTCTCTTATGTTATGTGTACTACGATGCACGCACTTTTTTTTTTAATTTAAAACTTTTTTATGTAAGGAAAATTTATTTTAAATAAAGAACAAATTTTTTAATTTAAATTTAAATAAAGGCAACATTTTTTTATTAACATTAAAATTTTTCATTACACATGTTTTTTCATATCGAATTACTTGCATACTATTCTTATTGGCTTTAATCATTTTGTAACGCACAGCACTGTCGGCTTGAGCTACGCAACAAGTTCGACGCGGCACGTACAACATGTTCGCACGGCGAATTCGAAAGGTGGAAATGTGGGAAAATTGATGGGGAGCTCAACGGCAGCGATGAAATAACAGCAACATCCAACGAAAGTCAGTAACGCAATCACAGTCGCCGGGAAACCGCAGAAGGTGTAATATTCGCATATATTTGACGGATAAACTAGAAATGAAATAACGTTTGAACGGTGAAAAATTAAAACTTGATACGGAGTAGAAAAAGCGGTTTTACTGTGGAATTTAGTGCGTGCCCAACTGCAAGTTGGGATTTGTGCAAGAAAAAAGTAAAAAAAAATGTATTATTGTTCAGTGCAGTAGTGAAAAACACAGAGAAGTTAAAGTAAATTGGAAGGAAAAAAATACAGTGTAAGTGGCGCTGACGAAAAAGGAAGCGGAAAAGAAAGCGGACGCCACAAAGTAGCGCTTTCGCCAACTACAAAGAAAAAATTGTATTAAACAAATTCATTCAAACGAATCAGAGATGTTTGTGCAATAAACCAGGAAAGCAGGAATATTTCGTAGGGAATAGTGCGCAATAAAGTAAGTTTGGGCGTGCTTTGTTTTTTGAGTGTGTGTGCATGTGTGTGTAAGTGAGTGAAAAAAGTGGAAAACGTAAAAATTGCGAAGGTACATATATACATGCAGACCAATTTGGAATGCGAAATTGCGCTCGTAAATAAAATAGCGCGCAGCAAAAAGCAAGGATATTGCAACAGATGTGCTAATGCGCGGCAGGATTGTTTGTGTTATGTGGGCATGCACGCAAAACAAGTGTTTGCCAATTGTGGCAACTGTGTGTGTGTGTGTGTGCAATGATTTTGATGCACAGCTGTTTTTAAGATGAAGCTTAATTATTGAAAAATGTGTGCTGGAAAATGGCAGCTTGTAGAAAACTCAGTAATTTTCGAAGAAAAAAAATTAATAATAATTAAATATGTGGAAAAAATTATTATTACGAATAGCGGCATATGCGGCATGAATGTGCAATTAAAAAATTACGAAAGAGCGAAAGAAAATCAGTTGCTATAGTTCGTGTTTTGTGCTTAAGAGTTCAAATCAAAAAACTTCGCACGAATATCTCACTCGCTTGCGTCCAACTATCTAACTAACTAGCACTAAGCATTTACGGTACACGGGAGATCCATTCATTTTTCTTTTTTATTACCACCATCAATAGTTTTGCCATTATTGTTTTTGCTATCCAGTTATGTTTGTTTGTGTCACAGATGCTGTTGCGCGCGGTGAAAGTTAAATTGCTATAAACTTAACTACGCTGCCAAAGCCGTCAAATTCTCATTCGCACTGTGCCCACAAAGTTAGCAATTTTTAATCACTTTTTGTCTTTTTTTTTTGCTAACGCGTCGAAAAAATAGGTTGGTCTCCAGCTGCCACAAAATGATGTATGCCTCCGGCAGCAAAGCTATATTACTAAACCAATTACACACATTTGCAACTACTCGTATTTACCTACTTTCCTTCGCACTACTAACCGCTGCTTTGAAATCCAAGTAGAAAAATTTAAATCTTATTCGCTCTTCTAGTTGATCGCACAGCTTTAAGCCGCCTTCATTTGGATAATTTCAGAATGTGTTTTTTTTTTATTTTTTTTATTTATTATTTGTTGGTTCTTAAGCAAAAGGGAAAAAGCAAAATTCCCATACCAGTTTACAAACTCACTTACAGATATGTAAATTGTCGCCGCACAACGGGGACAAGCAACCAATACGCCAGTGCACAGCTAACTTCAACAATAACGAGTTACCTATCGTCTTTAAGCCAACTCAGTAGTCTCAGACTTGTCTTCGAAAACCAGTTCGCGTTGTTGTTTGTCTGTCTGTTTTCGTATTGACTTCCATCATCGCTCTATGTGTGTTTGGTCTCTTTCTATCTCATTCTCAATCTTCTTTCTTTTTGTGTGCACTTCATGTCTTCATGACTTTCTTATTTGCCCGTTGTCACTGACGTGTGCGTTGGCGCTGATAATCAGTGAAGAATTTTTTCTTCCAAATATTTGCGGATGCGCAAAGATTTCGGGAAGGCGAGGGCGGAGGAGAGTTGGTGGAGCGATTAGCAACTGCTTTGTGTTGCTAAAATTGCGATAAATTTAAAGAAGTGTTGATTTTATCTGTGTCATCTCGTGGTTTGAATTTTTTTTTTCTGAATATCATTAGAAAATTAGTAAGAAATATTTTTAAGAATTCAAAAGTAATTTGTTTTTTTGTTCGCTCGCAGCTCTCAAACGGCTTATGAAGTGGTACGTCGAAAGCGTAGTGAAACTATGCAATTGGAATTGCCGGAGCTTTTTCATGGCAGAAATACACTCGGTGGTTTGCCATTGCCTGCCGAGGGGCGACCGCTGTTAGAAATATGTGTTTCTTAATTTTGGTGTTTCACCGAGATTCGAACCCACGTTCTCTCTGTGAACTCCGAATGGTAATCACGCACCAACCCATTCGGCTACGGCGGCCGCCAGGGTTCAATAAATTTGAGAAATGCCAGTTATTTGCAATACATTGAAGGCACATCGAGCTATAAAGCTGAAATAAATAGAAGCCTTATAACAATAAAGAGATTACAACGCAGGTTCAACCTGAAAAGGTCGAGCCAAGAGCACCGAGAGATTCGGTAATTCCTAAAACACTCAGGCTAAAAAGCCCATTGTATTCAAAGGGTGGATGGTAAAGGAGGAAAGGAGAGAAGTAGCAGAAGGAAAGAGATAGAATAGGGTAGAATAGAGACAGAGGCAGAGATAGCAAGACCTGTGAGAATTTTCCAGATTCTTTGGCAAATTTTAAAATAACCCCCAATTTGAGAGAACGAATATTTTTCATTCTAATGCCATAGAAACCCAAAATCCGTAGTCTTGCTCTAGCGAAGGCAAGACATTCACAGAGAAAATGCTTCTTCTAAGCAAGACAGGCAAATCGGTTTCTCAAGTATTCCAATGGTGGTCCTGTAATAATACCGACCATCAACCGCGGGTATTTTCTTCCAAGTTTTAGAAGAAAGTGCGACATTTTCCGGTTCGGCCTTGTCATAAAACTATTTACCGGACACCGCAGGTTAGTGTAGTTTCCATACCGCCAAGTACTGGCCGTTGAAAGTTATCAGTGCCCCAAAAGTTTCGGAACGATGTACTCGATATCTTTTGGTATCGGACTCATACTAAAAATTCGACTAAACTTACGTTCAAGTTTTAAGAACTGATAGTAAAATTTCCGGATATTATTCAATTAAGTGGTTGTCATCTTCTTCTTCTTAATTGGCGCAATAACCGCTTACGCGATTTTGGCCGAGTTTAACAAAGCACGCCAGTCTTTTCTTTCTCGTGCAAACCGGCGGCACTTGAAAACACCAAGGAAGCCAAGTTCTTCTCCACAAATGCAGAGGAGGTCTTCTTTTTCCTCTGCTACCACCTTTCCAACGCAGAGGCGGCCTCCTTCTTCCTCTGCTACCACCAGCTTGTATCGCATCGAATACTTTCAGAGCCGGAGCGTTTGTATCCATTCGGACGACAGGACCCAGCCAGCGTAGCCGCTGGATCTTTATTCGCTGCGCTATGTCTATGCTGTCGTAGAGCTCATACAGCTCATTGTTCCATCGCCTACTATACTCGCCGTCACCAACGCACAAAAGTTCAAAAATCTTCCGCGGAATCTTTCTCTCAAACATTCCAAGGGACGCCTCATCGTATGATGTCATCGTCCAAGCTTCTAATCGATGCGTTACAACCGGCATAATGAGAACCTTATAGAGTGTTAGTTTTGTTCGTCGAGAGAGGATTTGCTAACTTAGTCCAAAGTAGTACTTGTTGGCAAGAGAGATTCCACGTTGGATTTCAGGGTTGCCATCAAAAAGAGAGATGTTTCCTTGTGGATTTATATATTTTTGGAAATGTGTCTTTAAGAGCTTCCCATTCTCTTCTAGCGGGATACCGAAATTGGTGCCGCTAAATCTCTCGAATAGTCGTCAATATATCGTGTTATTTTCCTAAGCCCCAAGCGGTACTTTCACGCCTGAAGCATTGAGCACTTCACTCTTAACAACCTTTCTAATCTTTTGAACTGTTAGTAATCAGTAATTTAGTAATCATTGGGTCTCTGAGCTGCATATAATTTAAACTTTGGGTATAAAGTTTTAGCTATAGAAATTGTACTTAATACACTCGTATCGGAGCAGCACTACTCATCGTGCGATCAATTGTCGATTCTCGGCTCGCCACTCTCCCAAAGTCTTTTTGTCGACTACTTTTCGCTGCTAGATCGTCCTGTTGTAGCGGTTGCAGGAAGTCGCGTTGTCTATTTTCTTATCTGGCCTTGCATCTGTTGCCTGCTTGGCGGCTAAATTTTAAGGACAATCTCGTCTCTGATCAACATATCCATTTATCCTTATATTTTTGTTCTTCGTTCGAACTACTAATGACGGCCGAGGCAATATTTCAATGTTTTGAAAAGACAGGAAGCATGGGAACCTTTTCTGTTCGAAATCATCGAAAATGTGTGTACCATAGTCTATTGGTTGTCGTTTTTGTTGTAGAAGTTCGTCAAGTCCTGCCAGTGCGGTGTAGTAACCGACCGTCATTATGCATCTCATTTAACGGTAGGCCCATAAAAAATTTTGCTTTGACAGGTTAGTTCCAAAGGAAGAGGTGTATTAGGTGAGTGGGTTTAAGAGGGCATGTGAATACTAACCACGTATCGCGTGTGGTACCTTCACATGCCGGACATATATTCAGTATGTCGGGGTCGATTATGGATAAGTAAGAGTTTAATCTGCTGCAGTATCCAAAACGAAATTGAGCCAAAGTTACGTGGGTCTCACGAGGCAGCTGAAGCTCGTCGTCTGGGATGGGTGGTGGTTTGACTCCGATGACGGCAATGATTGGATACTTCTGACAATCTATAAAGAAAGTGCTCAATTGTCTTGTTTTAAATTTTCCATTTCTGCGGGTTCTGAAGCAATGATTTTAGACGACATCAAGGCTGTGATGCATGCCCAGTAAAAGTGAAGAGTCAATACTCGGAATCAGTTCTACAGCAATCATGAATTGGATCAGCTATTATGTATGTAATTTACATAAGGAGCGATGGTGCAGTCTAGAATGCGGCACACCTGCAAAGTGTTCTGTGACAACCCCGAACAGAGAACTGTCGAACTTTTTTCTAAAACTTGGAAGGAAAGACCTTCGGATTGATTATCGGTATTATCACAGGACACAACCCATAAGGTCAGCAAATGACCACCATTGGAATCATTGAGGACCTGATTTGTTTGTCTTGCTTAGAGGAGGCGGATAGCACTAAGCGTTTTCTCTGGGTACAAATGTCATGAGAAAGAGTAATATTCGTTCACTCAAACTGGAGGATATTTTCAGATTTGCCAAAGAATCTGTAAAATTCTTACAGGACTCGCTATCTCTGTGTCTATTCTATTCTATCTCTTTCCTTCTACTACTTCTCTCCTTTCCTTCTTTACTATCTACTCTTTTACTATTCAGAGCTTTGAATGCATTGGGCTTTTCAGCCTGAGTGTTTTAAGGGTTACTAATCTCTCGGTGCTTCTTGGCTCGCCTTTTTTTCAAATTTCAATTACAAACTCAGCCCCTGTGGCAGATGTGGTATTCTTATATTCATATACGGCTTGTGGAGATCAAATTTTCACTTTCGACTGTGAAAATGATAAAACTAATTTCAGGAATCTTCCAGATAGCCGCACTGTTGCATCCTAAATGCTATTTGTCAGCTTCCGAACCGATCTTTTCAGTTTGAAACTGCCCTTTCTCGGCGCGATAATCGGATGAACTGACGACAGGGTTATAAACTCCTCTTTCGCCGGAATTTAGAGCCTTCTCTGCTTATTTAATTTCATTTGCTTTACACAAATCCCTTTAACACATTCTCTGCAAAAATTAAAAGCAAAAAGGGGCGATATGAAAAATGTTTGCGTCCATCTCCGACGTATAAAGGGGTTTCCAATAACAGGTGTTATTTAAATATATGTGGCCATCGAGAGCTGATTAACGATTTCTTATGGCCGGAATTGGCTGATCTGGACAACGTTTATTTTCAACAAGACGGCGCTACGTGCCACACAAGCAACGAAACCATTGATCTTTTACGGGAGAAGTTTCCGGACCGTGTTATCTCTCGAAGAGGTGATCACAATTGGCCACCGAGATCATGTGATTTAACACCTTGTGAGTTTTTCTTTGGGGCCACGTGAAAGAGAAGGTGTACGCCAACAGCGCAGGGTCGATTAAGACCTCGAAGGTGGAATTCGTGAGGCTAACGAGGACATAGGGCAGCCACTTTGCAATTCGGTTATGATAAATTTCATAAAAAGGATATTGTCCTGTAAGCGTGGTCGTGGTGGTCAATTGCCTGATGTTATTTTCCACTATTAACGGCATACCTTCCTCTTTGTAAAGAAATAAACATCCGAGATACCGCGGCCGCCGTAGCCGAATGGGTTGGTGCGTGACTACCATTCAGAATTCAGCGAAAACTTAGATTCGAATCTCGGTGAAAGACCAAAAAGAAGACAACGTTTTATCTAATAGCGGTCGCCCCTCGGCAGACAATGACAGACCTCCGAATGTATTTCCACCATGAAAAAGCTCGTCATAAAAAATATCTGCCGTTTGGAGTCGGCTTGAAACTATAGGCCCCTCCATTTGTGGAACAACATCAAGTCGAACGCCACAAATAGGAAAAAAAGAAAAAAAAACATCCGATCATTTTATTAAAAAAATCTTCTATCTTATTGGAAAACCCTTTATATAATATTGTAAATATTTTTGAAGTGTGCGCTAGCGTTATGAACTTCTCTTCCATCCAAACTTAGTATCTACCTCTCCACTCATTTAATTGCATTTCCTTCGCCCAAATCCCCTTAACACATTCTCTGCGAAAAGCAACAAATCTGCAAAAAGCGAAAATCATAAAAGAAACAGTTGACAGACTAACGAACGGCCTGATTGACGGACTTACTGACTTACTAGCCGAGCAAGAAATTATTTAAAACTTTTGATAAGTAGAAATTTCCTTGAAGAGAAAGAAAACCAAAACCCCCCTCTCAAAAAAAAAAAAAAACAAAAAGTAGATGTAATGAAAGCGAGTGACTGGCAGACATTGCTGCAAATTTCTATGAGTTTGGTAAAAACAGTTTTCCGGCTTGCAGTGCTTTAATTATTTTCCCTCTTCTTGTTGTTGTATTTGCTTGTGCCGAAGCTTTGGTTTTTTGTTGACTTTGCTACGAACGTGTTAAAAGCACATAATTTTGTTCGGCGAAGCATCAGTAAATATGCAAAATTCGTATAATATTTTAGACAGAATTTAGCACGCAATTTTGGATGTAGCAAAGATTTTGAAAGCAAATAAAATATGTTGGAAAAATTGTACGAAAGTACTTAAAAGCGCTATAAAACATGTTGGTAAAGTGTCTGAGACGTGCGTACTTCAAGTTTTTGAATGACACTGCAATGCAACAAAGTTGGCCTGAATAACAACAACAACAACAATGCGGAAAATAACTGTTTGCTAATAAAGAAGATGGCAGCCAAGTGCAACAAAATATAGTGAAAGAAGTGGCAACAGCAGCAGTTAGAATCGCTCATTTGAATGCCAACCATTGCTGGCATAATTTATGGTGCCGGCAAAATTTGCACATTAATGCCCACATACATACATACATACAGACAAAGATACGTGTAGACTGGTATTTGTAAGCAATTGGAAAATACTTGAAAAAGTTTATGAAACAGCGTAGACGATGAAACTATTCAGAAATAACGGAGCTGTGTCGAAGTTTGCATTTTATTGCAGTAGGAGGAGTATTTGATGGCATAAGTTTTTGTGTGAAATTGCAGAGCTTTGGAAAATCTTCAAATACTGAACTATTTATTTCGCGCACTCTGCCATAATTGCGAGTTTTGTTTGGAGTTGCGTGGTGAGTATCTTGACAAAAATTATCATTTTAGCAAGTGATTGTAAAATTCAGTATTTCTTAAGCTGCCTAGATTTCTCATTAACTCCATTATTCCAGAAATTTCGAACAAATTTTTGCAAGCTGCTAGAATCAATAAAAATCAAAGTGTGCCATAAAATTTAACATACACCTGGGGTCAACTAATTAGAAACGCGATATTTTGAACTGTTTTGACTACTTTTCTTAAATTTTTTTTTTTTTTTTAATAATTTTTTTTTATTAAAATATATCTAATCAAACAGCCAAAAACATATAAATCCAAGTTTCGAACTTTGTGCAAATTATTGGTGCGCAACTAAGTTCCCGCTGTTTGTCAATAGATGCCGCCAGCAGTGTGTGCTAGTCGTTTCTAAGATAACCTAAACGTCATAAACCAAGCTTAGACCTATGGTAAACAAACTGCTTCGACACATTAGTGATTTCGTTTTGGTGTCATATACTTTTGGCTTTGTGAAAATGTCTGATTTTGTGCCGAATAATCGTCATTTGCGGAAAGTGTTGATTTTCATTCGAAAAAACTGCGGCTGAAGCGCATCGAGAGCTACAAAAAGTTTATGGAGATGCTGTTTTAAGTGAAACAACGTGCCGAGATTGGTTTCGTCGCTTGAAAGACGGTGATTTTTATATTGACGACCGTACACGCGAAAGATGGCCAAAAACCTTCGAAGACGCCGAATTGCAGACATTGCTCAATGAGGATCAGTCTAAAACACAAGAAGAGCTTACTTTAGTATTAGGAGTTACCCGCCAATCCATTTCCAAGCAATTGCATGCTTTGGAAATGATTCAGAAATAGGGGACTTGGGTTCCTTATGAGTTAAAACCAAGTGATGTTGAACGTCGTCTTCTCGCCTATGAACAACTGCTCCAGCGTCAAAAAAAGGAAGGGTTCTCTTCATCGCATCGTGACGGGTGATGAAAAATGGATTCATTGCAGCAATCAAAAAAAAAAAAAATCATCGGGATGCCCGATGGTGGGACCAAGTTGGTGTTATTTATTATAAACTGTTAAAACCAAGCGAAACCATCACTGGGGATCGGTATCGACTTCAATTGATGCGATTGAACCGAGCACTGCGCGAGAAGCGGCCGCAATACGCGGAGAGACATGGAAAAGTGATTCTACAGCATGACAACGTTCGGGCTCACGCTGCCAAACCCCTTAAAATCTACCTGGAAACACTGAAATGGGAAATCCTACCCCACCCACCATATTCTCCAGATATTGCGCCGTCCGACTATCACCTGTTCCGATCGATGGCACATAGTCTAGCTGACCAGCAGTTCCATTCATATGAAGACATCAAAAAATGGCTTGATCCGTGGATAACGTCAAAAGATTAACAGTTTACCGCGACGGTATACGAGATCTACCAGAAAGATGGAAAAAGAAGTAGCCAGCGATGGGCAATACTTTCAATGATTCACTTGTAACCATTTTTTCAAAATGAAGTTGTATTTTCATCAAAAAAACAGCGAGAACTTAGTTGCGCACCTAATAAAAAAAAATTTCATTGAATTTTTGAACTTTTTCCCATTACTTTTTCATAGAATTTTTTTAATTTTATTTATAATTTATTAATCTTTAATTAATTATTAGTTCATTAACTTTATAAAAAGCAGCTCACAACGAACCCATTTCGTGGTCGATGTGGCATCGCTGTCTCTATGTGCGATGCGACAGTTGAACCTAAAACCTAATAAAGTGCAAATTTAAAGTTGCTGAAAAATTCTGTTGATTTTTTGTTGATTGTTTTCCGGAGCGTCTAAGGAATGCTCGACATTTTTTTATATGAAAGGCAACAGCATCGAACCATTTCAAACCGAAATTAAATGGGATATAATCCCGTATACTCAACATTTTTCTTAAAACTTTGAAGAAAAGTTTTAACTCTTTGAAATTTTCATGAAAGTTTTTTATTTTTCTTTTTTATTTTCATTCGCACAAAGTTTGAAACTTGGCTTTTTATATATGTTCTTTGAAGTAGAATGAACTATAATATTTTCATTAAAAAATTATTGAAATAAATTAAGAAACAAATGAATTGTGGAAACTTGTCAATACGTCCCTGTGCTTTAGTTATGAAACGCACTTTATTTATATGTACATAAATTATATTGAACCAATAGCGAGCAAAAAATATGCGTGTATGAGTTGGCGCTCAGTCTCCACCACAGCGGCCTGCAAAATCAATTTATGAAACACTTGTGAATAGCAAATGACAAGCAAAAATTTTCCAAGCGCCGGTTAAGAAGATTGAGGGCCACACAAAAAAGGTCGCCAACGCTGCAAAATCCACACCATTATATGTATGTACATAAAGAATTATGGATGGCAAAACACACACATGCACAATAATGTATAAAATAGAATGTTGGAAAGAGAGGCAATGAAAAATAAATGTCCCACAAGCAAGTAGTGGATCATCGAAGAACGCGCGTAAAAAGTTGCTGACTAGAATTTAAAGGCCAAGTGAGGCACAGCGAAATTGGAAGACGGCGGAACGAAGCTGGGCAGGCGGCACGTAACAAGGTGCGGGGAAGCTATCTACTTTGCTGTTTGACGTTGCTAACAACAAGTAAACAGGTAAATCACTTAACACATGCAGAGAGCAACGAGCAGGCGCAAATGCGGGGCAACAATATCTATTTTAGTTACGCTAACAGCGCAGCTGACTTGAGAGTCATAGAAAGGCCGGTTGCCGGGCAGTATACAGAAAAGAGAGCTATATGTTGAGCATGGAGCAAGCGAGTTGAGCTTCAAATAGAAGGAAAATATGTGAAGAGGTAGAGAGAATAAGGCACAGAGCGGAGGTTGTTAAGGAGATATGGAATTGAGCAGAGTGCGTGAACAAATCGCGATCAGAGCAACAGTACACACACATCCATACATATTTAAGTTCAAAGCAAGCTGAGAGTGAATGGGACACATAACTGCGGTAAGCTCGATTTTGCGCATCAAAGAAAGATCAGGAAGCTTAGAGAGAGCTTCAACTAATGCAGCCTTATAATTGAAATTGGAAAGAAAAATTAAAAATAACTATTGCGGATACGGGAAATAAACTTTTAAAGTTATATAGTATTGGAGAACTGCAAGTGCAAGAGGGGTTGAAAAATTTTGTACAGTCAATGTAGCAGGGCGCAGACCTTAAAGCCCTAAAACACGCTGAGTGGTAGTGACTGTGATGTGATTGATATCTATAGAACGGCCGAAAAATGAGTTTTAACCCTTTAGCCTATAGCCACGAGTCTGACTCGTGGTAAAGAATTTGTGCCATAAGCGAAAACAACGAGTCTGACTCGTGGTAAAGACTTTGTGATCAATTGATTATGATTACTTCCTAGACATCTTAAAATTACTATTTGTACCTAAACATTGTTTATTATTTCACAATTCCTTTCGTTGCATTGAAATATATATGTTACGAAAAGTATACACTTTGCGCCAGTTCGGGTACACGGCTGAACAGTTGAATGGCACGGCGCGCGAACGAATTTCTTGCGTATTATAGCTCGCGCAATTGGTAGATATCGTGTAGGCTAAGGGGTTAAGGCCAATCCGAACTGAACTGCGGCCAATTTCAGCCGAAGGCGAACCGAAATCGAATAGAATGTTTTAAAGAGCCCAATTAATAAACAAACAGAGATTATTTTATTATCCAAGTATTTTTATGAATAGTGACACTCGATCGAGGAACAGAGGATATTTCAATGCAATTAAAAAAATTCTGTTTGATTCCATTATTCGAAAAATATTAACGAAAATAAAAGCTGAAAGAAATTTTCAGTCAAAATTCGGCTCGTTTTTAATCATAGCCGAGCCAAAATCGAACAGAACTTTTGTGGCCGAAGTTCGGTCGTTCTCTACTGATATCGTAAGCCGACATACATATCTATTCGAGGATGGATCAATAAGAGTCTGATAATCACAGGGTGATTAAATAGGACGGTAGATTTTCTTTTATAAAAAAAGCGCAACAAACTTTAGTGAAACGATTTTGTTATCTTTCGTCATGTTTGTTAGTCTTTGACTTTTATATATGACACCAAATATCCGTTAAATGCCAACTAGGACTCTTCAAGTGAATATCCTGTTTCATATTGATAATTTTTTATGAGAAGGTTTTTCATGACAGAAATACACTCGGAGGTTTGCCACTGTATGCCGAGAGGCTAGGGCGGTCACCCACACAGGATGCGTAAATAACAATTTTCCATGGGTGTTTAGCATAGTTCGGGCTGTAGATCATCTATGAAGTGTAGGAATTCATTTTTCTGCTTAGGAATCGCCTCGGTCCCTTTTGGCATAGACAATACTTTCCAAGTAGCCTCAGAGAAAGAAGTCCGATGATGTCAAATCGAAAGATCTCGGCGGCCATTTAACGCCGTTGTTTCGTGTTAAAATGTGTTCTGGGAATTTCGTTAGCAATAAGGTCATTGCTTCATGCGATGAGAGGTTATCAGCACCCTCCTCTTGAAGTCGCAAATTGTTCAAGTCCATATCCTCTAATTCAGGTCATAAAAAGTCACAGTAACGTTCACTTTTCACCGTAACAGCCTTAATTAATTGTGAATGTCCTTCATTTACTCGTAGATTTTCACTACCCCAAATGGGGGAGTGTGGAGCTGTCTGTTTTCCATGGGACGCGTCCTCAGACGGAGGGCCGGGGAAAGCTCAGGATCATGCAGGGTAAGTGGGAAATCAAATACCACTCGCGGACCAAAACAGACAAACACCTGCTTGGAGGTGCGGATAGTTCAACTATCACCACGTTAGGGTAGGCGAGCTAGTAACCTACTTACCTAAAACGCAATATGCTAACGAGTCGTCAAGACACCCTATGCTCCAGCTAGAGGATCTTATGTATACCTTCTGCTCAAATATGAACGAGACGTTATCAATAAAAAGGTCCGCAGAATTCGAAGAACACACTCGAGCTTGACTTGTTTACAATAGCACAGAAAACAAACTATTTTAACATATCACACTGAAATTTGCCATATGTCATCCGCGGACCGTTTTATTGATAACGTCTCATTCATATTTGAGTAGAAGATATGTATGTTTTGAATCAGATGGCGATTATGTTGGCCGAAAAAATCACGCAATGCGCAATGCACTTTTTTCAAAACGACCATTTTAATAAAACGTTTGGATCACTTTTACGCATTAGTCAACTAATCGTCGCTCCATAATAAAGTTTACCAAAATTTCAGGTCTCAATTGTTTGAAAAAAAATTTAACATTGCTGTCAAAGAACACACTTGAATCACCCTATCTACGTTACGCAGGTCAAACAGGAACCTGAAAAATCGTATGGACCTTAAAACTATTTTTCCGTGCTTTATTTCCATTTATGCTTCTCAGCGTCAAAAAGGACACTTTATATATTTTGAATATGAACCAAATCGCATCATAAATAATATTTTTAAAATATTTCGACTCTAGCACCACTTAGCGTGAAGGAAGCACTGCACCTTCTATATCTCATTCCAACCAAAAAAATGCAATTAATTTGTTTGTACATAAGACTTAGCCTATTTACATTGCAAAAACTTTACATACGCAAAAACTTCGGATTTTCATTGACTTGTATTTAAGAATACTTTTAAAAATTACTTTAACTCCCTTTCGTTAGTAATTAGCCCATAAATAAGCTCAATTAGAGCTGCTCTGCGCCATCAATAGTTGCAACATTTTCCGCCATCAACCAACTTTTATTAAAAAAAAAAAAAATCAAATCAAACCAACAAAAAAGCAAGATATACGTGCTGTCGCTGCCTGTTTGAGTGAAAAGTCGTCGCATGAGTAGAAAGAGTTATCAGTCAGGCCAGCGACCGGTTATTATTCTTCAAACGTTTTGACA
The DNA here is from genome assembly GCF_027943255.1 of Anastrepha obliqua. NCBI lineage: Eukaryota > Metazoa > Arthropoda > Insecta > Diptera > Tephritidae > Anastrepha > Anastrepha obliqua. The sequence goes on along the minus strand of NC_072893.1, from coordinate 56,514,237 downwards.
GCCTCTTTCTCCGTTTGGTAGAAAACGAAAGACTTCAATGCAGCGGCGACGGTGACGGTGACCGTGCCGTTAACGGCAACGCCAACGTCAACGACGACTGCGACATACTCTCAGTCTCTGCGTGAGAGTATGTGTTGTTGGTATGAAAGGCACTGTGGCCACTTTAGCCAACGAAGCAGCAGCCAAGAAAGCAAGCACAACCACACACGCACACAAACTCTGTGTGTAAAGTATGTACATACAAACATACTTGCACTCAATGTAGCTGCGAGCATATTTTTTGTAGTGACTGAAACCAGCAAATGGTGGGTTGCCAGCTCAACATTGCGTTGCGTTGACTTTAGTTGGCGAGCAGACTTGTCGGCGTAGACATTAACGGTCCACGGCAACAACAACGGCACAGTGTGCAAGAGACGTGTGTGTGTGTGCGTTTGTGCGCTACTTCATGTTATTTTGTGCGTGCGATTGTCAATTATTTTCATGTGAATAAAATACATCCTGATAACAAAATTCCAAACGAGTGAAGAAATTTTGAAATATTTCTGCTTGAAAAAGCTAGAAATAGCAGTGAGAAGAAATTTTGAGAAAAGTGTTCAAACAAAATTTATTGTAAGTGCATTATTGGTGATTTACCCCAGTCGTAAAACAAAAAAAAAAAAATATTTTCATTTAATCCTTAAAGTGCTAAAGCTTTTTGTGCTCTTTAAACATATTCGAATCGGTCGAGTAACTTTTTTATATTTTATTTATTTATTTTACCTTTGTAAAGCAACAAGTGCGCGACTAAATAGCGCTGCAGCCTATTCAAGTAAAACCCAACCTAGGCACAGCTGCTCAGGTGCAACGGAGTGTTTAGGTACCTATACATATATTCATATCTATGTATTTAGTCGACATTTATTTGGCTTCATACAAATAAATATTTTTGTATTCCGTCTCTTAAACCTGTTGACCTGCTTTGGCGCATTTGTATGGTTGTGTGCTGATTTTTATATTTCGTGCATAGAGATTCGAGATTCTACCGTGCAACGTTTAATCGGTCCATGTGTGTGTGTTTGTGCAATTTATGGTATTTTTGTTTTTTTGTTTCTTGTTTTTGTTAATCACTGCACATTTCTAATCGGCAACCACTTGTTGATGACAATCCGTCGCCTTGAAGCGGCTTAAATTTTTATTTGCACATATGAAGAGGCCAAACATTTGGAGTGCTTTTTGGTGGCAAGCAGGTGGCATGATTGGTGAACTTGGTGGCTAAATGTCAACCATCTGGCTCGATCGTCAATTAGTCCGCTAACCTGTTAAGTGACTTAGCAGCCGAAACTGAGGAATTTCGTGCATACAGATAACGGTAGCAAGTACACATCCAATATAGGTGAGTTAATGAGTGAATCTCATTTGATTCTTCTGCAATATTCAAGTTTACGATTAAACATTCTATGGAACACAAAAAAAAAAATATATATAAAAAATTAAAATTAAACATACAATAAACATATGTACAATATATTCAGTATATTCCCTACAAAAACAGTATATTTTAGATCGATTTATATAATATTAAAAAAATTAGATCCTTCGTATGTATGTGTGTATGTGCGCTGAGTGTCGCGTTTTTGAGCTAGCGAAATGTAATCTAAGCAATGTTGACCTTATGCTGCATTTGAGTTTCTGAGAATAACTGCCTGCAATTCGCCACATTGTATTTTTCGTAGAAAAAGGCAGGTGGACAAATTTTGTGTTGTTCTTTTTGCCTATCGATTGGGTCATTCACTAAGTATTTAATATCGCGTACCTCAAATTATGGTATGCGAACCACCAGTGCTACGTGAAGTCCCAAGGATGTTACTACGCGATGCCAGAATGTTATTAAAACTTTGTAAATCTATGTTTTCAAAGATAATTGTTTATTGTTGGCGCAGCTCGCTATGAGAGAAAGAAAATATTTGAAACTTATTTTTTAATAATCGTTTTTTTATTTTGAAATCTTAGAGTTTCTCAAAAATCAAATTTTGGAAATTTAATTTAAATAAAAAAAAAATTAAAATTTATTTCAAAAACAAGCATTTGGTAATCTTTACTTAAAAGATTCTCTTTTTTAAAATATTCGTGGTTTTAAAATGTACTTTTATAATTTTTTCTGTAAAAGTTTCACTTAAAAATTTTATTTACTTTTATAATTTTTTCCTGTTTATTTAAAAAAAATTTTTTATTCTTTGATAATAAATACTTTTAGATGACATTTTAAGAAAAACTAAAGAACTACTACTCGTATAAAAGAAAAACAACTCTCTGCATATATTATGGCACATAGTCAGAGCATAGGAGCATATTTTTTAGAGTTTAGAACAACTTTTGAATCATTTTTGCCCTATTTTTTTAATTTAATTTTAAAATACGTGTTTTCAAAATTTTAATTTTAAAGTTCTGAAAATTATTTTTTGAAATTTGATTATTTTTGCACGAATTTTTTAATTAAATACGTTTTTCCAAAATTCAAATTTTAAAATTCTGAAAATTTTTTTTTGAAATTTGATAATGTAAATTTTCAAAAAACTTGATATTTTCAAAAACTTAATACTTAGATTTAAATTTTAAATTTTTGGTTTTTAATGTTATGTTTTTAAAATATCTTGAAATTTAGGCTTTGGAATTTTTAAAAATATAACGTTTAATTGTTTTCTTTTTATTCTGAAAAATTTCAGCACTCAATTTAAATTTGGGAATTTAAAATTTTGAAAACTTAGAAAACTAGATCATTATTTTTTAAATTTTTTTTTTGGAATTTTTTTTTTAATTTATTTATTTTTATAAAATTAAAAAGTATTAAAATTCTTTTTGTATAAATTTTTTAATGACATGTTTTTCGAACTTTGATTTTTGGAGTTCCGAAAAGGCGAAATAGATGAATACTTTTCAAATTCTATTTTTCAAAAATTTTTGAGATGCTGAAAAGCGAATAGCGTTGAATACGTATTTTTTAATACATTTTTTTAAGAAGAGTTACTTTTTATAACGCATATTTTTTTTTTAATTTTGGAAAATTGCTAAAAATTTAAACTGTAAAAGTTAAAAAAACTAATAAATTTTTACTTAAATAATTTTATGATGTAACATTTGATTTGAAAACTTTTTTTAAGGAATGATTTTAAAACTTTTTTGTAAGAAAAACTTTTAAGGAGAACTAAGGAAACTTTTTTTTAAGGAAACTTTTTAAAATCATTCTAATTTTAATTGTGGAATTTTGAAGTTTTGCAAAATTAAAATAATGGAAAAAAATTAAAATTACTTTCTCATCAAAAATTTTATGTTGTAATTTTGTATCGAACTTTTTTCTGAAAATTAAAAATTTTTTTAGAATAGATTTGTATTTTTAAAATCAGATATAATCAATTTTAGAAAAAAAAAGATTTAAGATATTTTTAATTTTATAATTAGATATTTTAAGTTTTCTTTAGAAATTTTTTTCATTTTTAGAATATTAAAAAATTAAAAAAAAACTTTCTTTATTTATTTTGTAATGAACATTTTTTTCCGCGCTTTGAATTTTGTAACTCTGAAAAGTTTTGAGATGTTGAACAATTTTAATAGGCGTTTAGTATATTTTTATTAGGATGGGTTCTTTTAATGTTTAACAATTTGTATAACAAAAATTTCTTTTTTCATTCTTGGAAAATTTCTCAAAGCTTAGTTTTTAAAATTTCTAAAATATAAATTTAAGTTTCTCGAAATTCCCCAAAATTAGATATTAAAATTTCTAAAATTTAAATTAATATTTTGAGAAATTTTGAAAAAATTTAGATTTAAATTTTGAGAAATTTTGAAAAATTTAAATTTTTTGAAATTTAGATTTTAAAATTTTTAAATCTATTTACTTTTTTCAATTTTTTTTTATGTAATTGCTAATTGAATATTTTATTTGCTTTTTAGAAGGATTTAGTTTTTAATTTTGAAATATTGAAGTTTCTGAACACTGTACAATTTAAAAATCTAAATAACATTTTGTTTTTATAATTTAATGATGTAGCGGATTATTTAAAAACATTTTGTCACTACACAGAAAAAGAAAATTGTCACTACAAATTTTTTAAGTATTGTTGAAATGTTGAAAAGCTCTGAAATTCTATTTTTTTTAATTTTCGAAGCTTAAAGTTTTTTTAAAATACGAATTTTGGAGTTTTAGAATATTCAGAAAAAAAATTATTTACAAATTTTCGAATTTTGAAAACCTGATGAAAAAAAAATTAAGAATTTCAAACGTTTTGGATTAACTAAAAGTTTTCATTAAATAAAATATTTAGTAGCTTAAATACTTAACAAATTCGGGCGAATGAATGTGAAAATCCCCCCGATCTACATAATACCATTTAAAATATATTTAAAATGTTAAAATTCACTAACCGTTGCAAATTTCTTGTCAAGTCATCAATTTAATTAAATAAAAATGGGTGAATTTAAGTGCCATTTTTACTATTTCCCCCTAAACTACAAGCAGCCAAAATATTTAACTCTACGTATTCCCACTCATCCATTTTCTATCCTTTTTTACGTATAACTTAGCTATGCCACGACTGCAATGAACTAAAAAGTGTTGTATTTGTAGCAAAGCTATAAAGATTCTAAGCTAAAACAAGTTGAGGAACTGAAGAAAATAAAGAGAAAGGAATGGCAATAAAAAAGAAGCGCGCTTACCGCTGTCACCTTTCGATTTTGTCTGCCATTAGAGTCGCAACGTCAGGCACCGTAACAATTCAATTTATAGGAATGCTAATGCTGCACATACCCAGCTGGAAATTTAGAGTGTAAGAATAGCTGAGTAGTCGAAAAGGTGAATATAAAGCACTGGAAAAATTTAAGTGACTGTAGGGTTAGTACAAGAGCCAAACATTTTCTGAGTCTAAAATAATGTAATGACTGTTGATTAGTTGTGTTCTTCTGGGTTTTATTCGCTGAAATGCCTAACATACAGGCTGTAAAAACTATAATCATGAGAAAAATATAGTACAGGGGTTGTTGTTGACTTTAGACTTGGGGTTTTCTGCAAAAAGCTAAGAGATGCTCTGTTCAAAACACTGCCATTTTGAATAGAATAGAATAGAATAGAATAGAATAGAATAGAATAGAATAGAATAGAATAGAATAGAATAGAATAGAATAGAATAGAATAGAATAGAATAGAATAGAATAGAATAGAATAGAATAGAATAGAATAGAATAGAATAGAATAGAATAGAATAGAATAGAATAGAATAGAATAGAATAGAATAGAATAGAATAGAATAGAATAGAATAGAATAGAATAGAATAGAATAGAATAGAATAGAATAGAATAGAATAGAATAGAATAGAATAGAATAGAATAGAATAGAATAGAATAGAATAGAATAGAATAGAATAGAATAGAATAGAATAGAATAGAATAGAATAGAATAGAATAGAATAGAATAGAATAGAATAGAATAGAATAGAATAGAATAGAATAGAATAGAATAGAATAGAATAGAATAGAATAGAATAGAATAGAATAGAATAGAATAGAATAGAATAGAATAGAATAGAATAGAATAGAATAGAATAGAATAGAATAGAATAGAATAGAATAGAATAGAATAGAATAGAATAGAATAGAATAGAATAGAATAGAATAGAATAGAATAGAATAGAATAGAATAGAATAGAATAGAATAGAATAGAATAGAATAGAATAGAATAGAATAGAATAGAATAGAATAGAATAGAATAGAATAGAATAGAATAGAATAGAATAGAATAGAATAGAATAGAATAGAATAGAATAGAATAGAATAGAATAGAATAGAATAGAATAGAATAGAAGAGAATGGAGACAGAGACAGAGATAGCAAGTCCTGTGAGAATTTTACAGATTCTTTAGCAAATCTTAAAATAACGAGATCGAATATGACTCATTTTCATGACATTTGTATCCAAAATTCGTAGCCTTACGCTACAAAAGGCAAGACACTCAGAGAGATTTTGCTCAGTGATATGCGCCTTCTCTAAACAAACAACCAAATCGGCTGGTTAACGATTCAAATGGTGATCATATGCTGACCCCATGGGTTTTGTCCAGTAAGTTTGCTAAGTTTTAGAAAAAAGTTCGAAAGTGTGTTCTGCTCGGGCTGGTCAAAAAACACTTTGCAGTTCTGACTGAAATTTTAGACAGAACCATCGATCGCTCTTTATGTAAATTACACACATAATCGCTGATCAAATTCATGATTCCTGTAGAACTAATTCCGACTATTGCCTCCGGTCGCTGTGAGATAACCGCTAATCCGCTGTTGCCCAATTTATCGACAATAAGTTGATAAAAATGTCATAAAGCATCTCCACCCCATTTTCAGTATTTCTGCACTTTATCGAAGGGATGTGTAGATATAGCCAAAGTCATAGTACTTAATCATGCCTGATTCTTGCCTACTACTTGCATTAGCAGAAGCCTAATTGTTTTTGGGTACGGCGACTAAAAGTAGCTCCTTTTTCATTTAGCTGCGAAACTTAACAATTTTGGCAATTCCAATGAATCTGACATCTATATGGTTATAAACAATTAAAGCACACAGGTTATGTATTCAACATAAAATGGTCTTAATTGTCCACTTTATGATTGATGGCAGTCGTTGGTCCTCTGACTGATTTCACTAATCTCTCATGCTCTGGGTGCAATTTTCAATAAAATAGTGTCAATACAATTCCATTACTGGTATGTGAGATCTTGTTTTCAGTTTAGGAATCATCTTTAGGCTAATGGTGTCAAATCGCGTAATCTTGGTTAATCCAAGTTTCGGCTGCAAGAATTTGAATTTTTTCGCTGGCTAAGCATATGACTGCGTGATTCAGATACCTTTGAGAATAATTTCAGCAAATTGAGACCTTGTTTTTGTTGACCGCATTGCCAACCGCATTGCCAGCGGCATTCCCAAAGAAGAGCAAAGCAATCACTCCGCCAAACCCCAAAACGCATTAAACTGTCACTAGTGGCTTATACTTGGTTATACCGACTTCTACACATTTCAAAAGCATTCTCTTCGAACTCATTGAGTCAAAAATGTATCCGCCTATCACTGGACCTGTTGGTATTCACGAATACTCGTCGTACGAATGCCGTAAATGGTGTGCAATCATCAGGTTTTGCAGAATCAGAGCTTCGGTTGCCTTGTGTGATCCGAGTTACACTATTCAAATTATGTTTTTCTATATTTTCGTGAGTTAAAAGACAGTTTTTCAATTGTCCATTTGAATAAATTCATTTATTAATATTTTTCCTTTGATTCGATTCCATGGAATCAGCTCGTTTCTTGAGGCTACCTAAATGATATCGACGATGAAAACTGTAGGCCAAATCGACTTGGTTCACTTGAATAGAGGCACTAACTAAATAAGAAAAATAATAATAAATACAGGAAATTTGTCTTTGTTTACATTTAATATTTAAAACTTAAAAGTTTTTGCGGCCACCTTGATAGTAAATTAGTTCGTAAATATGTTGATAAATGCATTTGTACGTACAACTTCTCCAGATAGCCTAATGAATTTTTAGACCAGGCCGTTTTAATGATTCGAATTAAGGGGTTAGGTGGGTTAGGAAATCTCAGAAAAATCGAATTTTTTTTGTCTCATTAAATAGTACAGTATGCTTAAAATACTCTCCTAAAATTTTAAGTCGATCCGAGTAAAATTCTAAGAGATAGACCCTTCAGAAGTTCCGCCCATTAGGCCACGTCAGTTGAGCGCTTCGCTTTAAACGTGTTTATCTCAAAACTCCATTTTTTAAGTCGGTGGACACGATATCTCGAAAAGTTATAAAGCGATTTTGTTCAAATCTTTGAAATAACATTATCTAGTTATTGAACGAAGGATTTTCTTTTTAATTAATATACAACTATTTTTGTTGAGCCAATGTATGTCGAAAATTTCACTGAAAAATGTGTTTTTTGGTTCAAAGCCTATCAAAATTTTAGATGAACCAATAATGAGTTATGCTGTCCACGGCAAGAGCATTTTTTTTGAGACGTCAAGGAAGATGAGGTACCAACGGCTGAGTTTTCGAAATTTTTAAATAAAAATTTCACAAAATACTGTTTATATATGTATCTTAGATATAGCGAATTGTTTAAATAAAACATATGATTTTATATACTAAAAAAAAATAGTAAAATCTTCTTTTTTTCAACCTCTGAAACCCACCTAACCCCTTAAAGCATTTTTGTTTTCAAATTGTTGCTCATTCTCATGAACCTTACGAGCAAGCCTTCCCCATAGATTTTTAATAATGTTCAGAGCTGGGGAATACGGAGGTCGTGCTGAAAATGCAAGGTTTCGCGACGCAATCCAAGTTTAGACCACACTTGGAGTGTTTACAGCTGCATTATCCTGCTGCAAGATCCAATTAGTAGGTCCAAATGCTTGGCGAATCTCGGGAAAAGATGATTGCAGCAGAACTTTTTATTTGTTTCCCGTCATTTTGTAGTCTACAATTTTCAATTCGCACGCGCCATGGCACGACATTGCGCGCCATACCATAACACCACCTTCACGTCACACTGATGTCGACTCAAATGCCTTTTCTCCTTTCCTAAGCTTTGGTAATAGGAATTGTAACCATCCGGTTCATTCAGATTGAACTTCTTTTCGTTACTAACTACTACTTTTTTCCATGCATCGATATCGTTATTTGTAACAGAACTCCAAGCCATGGAGGTCATGGAGCCATGTTGCCCTTACCAAATCGAGGCGGCGTTCTTTGCGAAATTTATTTAAATGTGGAATTTTTTGTAATTATTTATGATTCAGATGTGGCATATTTATAATGGCCCTTCGAATGGCGGATGTTGGAAGGGCGGAGTGCGATGCAATTCTAAGGTATCAAAGCCATCGCAATTCTGCATTGGTAGTTCTTAGCATAGAAGGCAACTTCTTTTACGTAAAGATCCACAACGTTTGGACGTCGCCCAATCTTTTTGGCAATTTGGCGATTTGAAAGTCCCTCTGAGGTCAAAATATCGTTCGTCTTCGTATCGAGATAGTAGCGGTCGCCTGTCGGCAGACAATGGCAAACCTCCGCGCCTATTTCCTGGAAGCGCTGGAAATGCTCCTCGTAAAAAAACCTTCTGTCGTTCGGAGGCGGCGTAAACCTGAAAGTCCCTTCATTTGTGGAAAAACATCCAGACGCACACCACAAATAAGAGGAGGCACACGGCCACACAATCAACAAAGGATGTAAGCGCCAATTAGAAAAATATGCATGTAAAATGTATGTCTGCATACAAGAAGGAACGTTTATGGTGAGGTCTTTCACCTAAATGCGACCAACTCGATTTCGACCGACGCTAGCGAAAATATGCGCAGTCATTACAGACATTAAGAAATTCGCATCAAAATATTTACTTGTCACTCAGCTCACACACACACACACACACACAAATACACATATGGAGTGTATTTCCATATGCATGTCAATAACAAAATTGTTACATATTAATTTCCCATGAGGATTTGTGTTGGCTTGAAATATAAATGCCCTTGCTGCGCGCCCCTTTGCTCTGCGGCACCATCATGAACCAAATTCATCTTCAAGGTTTATTTTTGTTTTCTTGATGGTCTACCAGCGCATAAAATTGCTACTGCAACTGATAGTGTTGGGAAGCATTGACAAGATATTGTAGACTTGGTAGACTTTGCATTGTCAAGGGAACAGGTAACTTTCTAGTATTTGTACACAAAATAGCGCAACAACAAGAATAATACCAAGCAGCGGAATGACAGAGCAGACATAGCAATCGCTCTGAATAGCTCAATGGTCGTAGCTGGGTATTGATGGCATTTTTCACTTCACTCGGCATGGCACGCCAACTCACAAACCTTTAACAAACACACAGCGCTACCGGGATATTGATAGCCAGTCAGTTGGCTAACAAACCAGTCAGTCGGCCAACCTGTTTCTTCTCGGTGACAGCCAGCAGAATACTGCGCGTCAAGCTGCCCGTTCTTTTGTTCATCATTCCGTCTTGGTGTTGCACTACATAAGTACATGTGTATGTGTGTATGTATGTATGTATGTGTGCAGGTATGTATGTATGTGTGTACATGTTTATCGCTGCACATGCCACACAATATTCTGACACTTGGACAATACAGCATAGCTCAATGGAGCTGTTTGTTGCAGATTGTTGTTATTGTCATTCAATTGCATACATACATACAAACATATTGCGTTTTACCGCCATGACTCCCACTAATATTTTCTATGTTTATAGGTATGTGTGAATCGTAGGGTGCCTCACCAAAAAAACGTTGCAGTTTTTCCAAGGGAATTAAAAAAATTATTATATTTTAAGATTTCCGCCAAAATATTTCGGAAAAATGTTGGAATTTACCTGCCGCTGAACCGATTTAAAAATATCTCCAACAATCGAGTGTAGTTTTATTAAAAAAATTAGTTTTGAGAAATAATTTTTTTTTTGAAAAATCATCTCAGATGGTAGAAGCGTGGAAGCTTAAAAGGTTTGCATAAAAAGTTGGAAAAATGTATCAAAAGCCGGCCATACACATACAGTTTCAACTGATAGTTTAAACTGAACAGTTTAAACCGTCAGTTGAAACTGTACACTGTTGAAGCAAACACACATACAGTTCAATTCTTCAGTTTTGGCAATGGATTCGAAGAAGCAAGACGATAATAACAGATTTCTTCGTAGCACCAGGTTCAATTTCGTCCAATTTTTTTGCTAATTTGGTATATGCATCATCTCTTTTCATACGGTCATGATAATCATGACTCTTTACTTGCCAAAGACAAGGTTCCGATCGATACATTTCAATAAAATCGCTAATTATTTGATTAGGTTTATTACGCGCCATCTTAACTACGCGAAAATTATACTTTTAAAAAGGAATACCACAGAATACAACACACTTCCTCTTAATTGAACTGAGAAATGTACAGCGAACCCCCACACACGTAATAATCAGTTTAAACTTTCAGTTTAAAAAATTGAAAATTTCATTTGTCTCAGGTCAACTGTAGAGTTGAATTGAACTGAAACTGAAATATCCACACACGTGGATGTTAGACTGTACAGTTGAATTGTACAGTTTAAACTATCAGTTGAAACTGTATGTGTGTGGCCGGCTAAAGGAATAAAATAATGATAATTAAAAAATGTTTATCTATTAAGACTTCCGACAAAATATTTCGGAAAATTATTGAATTTGCACAATTTCGCGCTGGTCTGACTTGAATATCTCAAGTTTTTCTTATAAATAAAATTAGTTTTGAAATTTTGTTTTAATCACTTCAGTTGGAGAAGAATTTTCGCATACAAAAAAAAAAAATTAATTAAATTTTTTGAAAAAATTTTGAAAAAATTTAATGGCTTCAAAATATGAGTAATGAAAATTAAAAAAAAATTTTTGTATTTCAAAATCTCCGCCGAAATATATCGGAAAAATTTTCAATTTGCCTGCGCTGGGCGGATGGGAAGATATATCGATTTTTCTTGTAAAATTAGTTTTGAAGAAAATTCTTTTATGAAATATCACTTCAGATAGTGAAGAATTTTGCTTAAAAGGTTTGCGTAAAAGTGTTTTAAAAAAATTTAAAGGTTTCAAAATACGAGTAATGAGAATTGAAAAAAAATTATATTTTAAAACTTCCGTCAAACTTCCGTGCGCTGATTCACCTCAGATGGTGAAGAATTTATGCGTAAAAGGTATGCATAAAAATGTTCAGAAAATTGATCAACGGTATCAAGATATTGAGGATAAAAAAATAATAAAAATAAAAGTAAAAATGTTTCGGAAAAACTTTGGGAGTTTTTTTATAAATAAAGTTAGGTTAGGTTAAGTAGTAATGGTTGCCCAGAGAGTGGGCCCACTTGGACGCAACATGTTTGTGATACCACTGCAAGAGGGGGAATAAAGGGGTGAAGAAAAAAACGACAGGACGAAAAGAAGAGGGTTGGGGAGGGTTGAGTATATGTGGACTATGAACGGTGCCTAATTTGCGGTTGTGCTATCCTCTTTATGCTGCTGATGAAGTTCATCAGATTTTTGATATCAAGACCTGCTCTATATCAGCAGGTGCAGAAAAGAAGTGAGAGCCAAGATGCTTGAATCTTAGCCCCGCGAGAGCTGGGCAGCTAAGGAGCAGGTGCTGAGATGATTCCACCTCATCCTCCAAACAGCTGATGCAAAAAGGACTCGAAATAATTCCGAGTCTCACGGTGGATAGTGCCCCGTGAGAATGCCCACGAAATGTGAGTGATGAGATTTTGTCATCCTCAGAATATCCCTCGAACGCCTCCTAATCCAAACGTGGCCAGGGGGACTTCGCGACGGGGGATGAACTCAAAGTTTCTCAGGATGCTTGAGTGCCCATATGTGAGATTGAGCTTATAGCCCAAACCTCTCAGTCTAATTGCCGTACGTGCAGCGGCAATTCTGCCTGCGATGTCTATACGTACCACATTTAACATTACATTAAGCGCTAGAGTAGGAGTAGTTCGAAGCGCCCCACTGATTTCAATCCTTTGACCTTTGAACTGTCTCTAGCTTTTTAACTGATGTCATCCTCTCCAGTGAGTTCCACCAGAAAACGACTTGCATCCATACAAGACTATTCTTACCTTCCTTACTCTCTCCTCAATGTTGGGCTTCCACGTTAGCTTACTGTCAAGGATTAGACCTAGGTACTTCACCTTGTAAGAAAGCACCAACGGAGCGCCCCCCATCGAGGACAGTTGAGCCCTAGGTATTTTATATTTCCTCGTGAAAAGGACGAGTTCCGTCTTAAGAGGATTCACCGATAAGATGTCCCTGCATTAAATCGTGCAGGGTACCTACAAACTTTCCTCTAACAATTAATGCCACATCATCCGCGTAGGCAATCACCCTACAGCCCCTCCTCACCAGCTCCTCGAGCAAGTCATTGATAACAATAATCCAGAGAAATGGTGAGAGAACACCGCCCTGCGGCGTGCCCCTGCTCATCTGCCGGCGGAGAGAGACGCTGCCCCACTATAAATAAAGTTAATTTGAAAAAAAAAATTTTTTCCAAAAAATCACACTCCTTCCATGTTAAATTAAATTTAAAAATATTTGTATTTTGCAAGTTTCGTCGAAATACTACGGAAAAATATTGAATTGGCATGCGCTGGTACGATTTGAAGATATCTCAAGTTTTTCTTATAAATAAAATTAGTTTTGAAAAAAATATTTTTTTCTTTTCAAAAATATCGCCTCAAATGGTTAAAAGGGCTGCATAAAAATGTTTCGAAAATTTGTCAAGGATATCAAAATATTGAGGTGCCTGCATAACGGTCCAGCTGCCGTAAGATTTAATATTTTTACGAAATATTTTGGCAGAAGTCTCAAAATTTACAAAATCTTATTACTCCGATGTAGTACCGAAAAAAGCACCAAATTTTTTTTTGTAGGGGGAGGGATTTACCTTAATGGTGATACACCCTAATGTATGGTATGTCCCACTGCTTTGCTGCAAGTTAGCATTTCATGTAGTATTGTTGTTGTGATGTTTTGTGATATGCTATTACCTTTTCTTTTGTTGACGTGCAGTGGTAGTTTATTTTCCAATAGGTTTGCCTGCGTTCGCCTTCTTCTTCATTTTCATTTTCCGCCGTTGCTTTTCTACTAAGTTTTGAAAAGTTGGCGCTGAAGCATTTTTTTTGTTTTGTATTTGTACACTTTTTTGTATTGCATCAGCTTCAAAACGTTCCATTTCAAAACATTTCTCTGCATACTCCCCTCGCCTGTTGCATCTTCTAATCCATCTGCCATTCTTCGCATGATTAACTTCTTTTTTTTTGTTAAGTTCACAAATATAAACTCTTTTCCCATTTTCCGAGTAGCTGCCTTTTTTCTTTTCAATGCTTTTAGTGTTGTTGTTGTTGTACCTTCACTTAAGATCATTAAATTTGTTCGAGGCGCATTAAAACAAAAAAAAAAAAAAAAAAAGAAGAAGAAAAGCAAATATCTAGAAAAGCACATATATACGTACACACACACACATACATACACAGAAATCGTGTTGCATGAAAAAGCAGTTTTCACTTGGCTAACTATTCGCTTTAGTTGTTGCTATTGTTTTTATCGTTGTAGTGCTTGTTTCTGGTGTTGTGTTGTTACTGTAGTTGTAGACTATGTTGGCAGCCCATTGGTAACAGCGTTCGAGGCAGACGAATCCAATTAAAATAGTTAAAGCTTAGGAAGTCAAATAAAGTTTGAAAGCGTTGATTTGGGTAATAAGAGAGTTGAGTTGAAATTAAATATGGATAATAAAATAAAGAAAAAACGAGATTACTTTAAATTCATTACGTTAAATTCTTTATGAATAATAGTGAATTGTTTTTGTGTTTGTTGAAGAAAAATTACATGCATCCAAAATGAGTCAATTTTCAACAGCCACGCGACACCTTGCAAGCTTGCACAATTTGCACAGTCAGTGCAATGAAAGGTCAGCAAAAAAATTGTCAAAAATCAAAAAAAGTATTTTGTGTTATGCTTTCTTGAATGCGTCCAAGATTGTGTGTAGCTATAAAACTAGAAGTAGAAAACAGAAGAAGGAAGGCTATGGAGCTGGCGAAAACTAATTTTGTAAATCTTTTTCTTTCTCTGTAGCGGTGCTCATAAGTTTTTGCATGGTTTCGATACATACAAGAGTAAGAGGGGAGTATAAGACCGCCTCTTAAAAGACTCTCCTGAATATTTTTAACAAAATCGGTGACGGATAACGTCACGAGCTAAGAACAATGGGACCAGTTGGAACGCAATGCAGGGAGAAAAAAGACGTGACATGCTTTAAGCTCCTTATTTTTATCCAACAATTACATACTTAATAATACATACATACTGACATTTATAAATGTATTTAAAAATTACAAATTAAAAATCTTCTTCAAGGCTTTGCCCTGGTAAATAAATTTATTATTGTAGCAAAAGCATATTTGCATGTGCGTGTATGAACATTCAGCAGATGACTACTGCCTTGGTTCTTTTACTTTTTATGCTCATTATTGCTTTATTTTAATCCCTCTGTATAAACATTTCTTTTGATTTAATTATGAAATATTTGCACATCATCTGATTTGTATATAAACCGTTACACAAAAACATATGTACATACATATTTGTCGCAATATGCGCCTTTCAAGTGTAATTTTCAGCAAACTCTAAAGGGATATGGGTATGCTTCAGATAGGAGTATATTGAGTTACCTGTATATTAGGGCGGAACTACTTGTGGATGAGTTAAATCGATTCTCAACTGTGTGCCATTAAATGAAAATATGAATTCATGAATGACTTTGCAGGATTTGATAGCAAAATGCAATACAATTAAATCAGTGAGCATTGCTCGCTTATTCGAAATTTATTGCTTTTTTTTAAATCGATTTTTTTTTGCATTCAGCATAACATAACATAACATAACATAACATAACATAACATAACATAACATAACATAACATAACATAACATAACATAACATAACATAACATAACATAACATAACATAACATAACATAACATAACATAACATAACATAACATAACATAACATAACATAACATAACATAACATAACATAACATAACATAACATAACATAACATAACATAACATAACATAACATAACATAACATAACATAACAAAACATAACATAACATAACATAACATAACATAACATAACATAACATAACATAACATAACATAACATAACATAACATAACATAACATAACATAACATAACATAACATAACATAACATAACATAACATAACATACTTAACATAACATGTACTGACGCTCGGACACGTTAAAGTGGGATGGATTCGTAGTCGCGTCACAGAAGTTATATCGCCAAAAAGATGCTATAAATGCTGGGCGTATGACCATATTTCGAATGCATGCAGGGAACAGGATCGCACGAAACTATATAGGCGGTGCGGCATAGAAGGGCATCAAGCTGCATCATGCGCAAACGTTGAAAAATGAGCATTATGCGAGGGCCCACACGCGGCCGGAAGTGGGAAATGCCCCCGCTATCAAGAGGCGGTGCGCAATTTAAAACATGAAGGTACTTCAACTGAATACCAACCACTGCCGAGAAGCCCATGACCTACTTTGGCAAAACGCTGCAGAAAACAATATAGATGTGGCGCTAATAACGGAACCCTTCAAAAATATTGACCCTGACAACTATGTAGTAGATTCGGAGAAGCAGACGGCGATTTGGCTCATCGAATTATAAGACGTTATCACGTCAAAAAACCGCCACATACGATGATAGCCATTGATGTATAGATTAAGAATTTTTTGGTTTTTTGCTTTCAGATGATTTTTCAGCGCTGTATCGTGGCCACCAGGGTGCATCAGTTTTTTATGACGCCATTGCATTAATATTAATAAAAATTGTAATTTTTAATATTTTGTAATAATAATTTGTATCAGTACAGTTGAATATATGTTAAATAAACAGTAATTTGTCCGATCCTCAAATAATCATCCCTACTTATAATAAAAAACATCAAGAAAATCACTTAATTTTCATGGGTTCATTCTGGAGTGCTTCCATGTCAAGTGATGCAAGCATTTTGGCCATTGCCGTAAAATTAAAAAAAAATTGTCTATTTGAAGTGTTGAGTAGAAGGAGAAGTAAACTGGACGATTTTTTAAATAAAATTTAATAATGTTGAGATATGTTTAACGTTAGGAAGGTAGGTTAGATGGCAAGAGTACCCCAGGTACACTTAAAGTAGCACTTACGTGCCGTTTTGATATCATAATTTGGACCACCACCTGCGAAAAGATAAAGAGAAAAACCGTCTATAGCCATCCAGTGCTGTTGATGTAGTGGAGGAGAGAAAAGGGATCTAGGCTGGGGAATTTCTTTAAGTCATCCCAAAGGGCACGCTAAGGAATCTCAAGCGCCTAGCCGCCAGAGCCGGACATTTGCAGAGAAAGTGTTCCACATTCTCTTTCTCTGCTGGATCCCCACAGCTTCTGCAACACGGGTTGTACGGAACTCCAAGCTTCTCCGCATAAGTACCGATCACCCAGAAGAGGAAGAAAGTGTTGTAAAGTGTCCTTTTCTGTACTTTTCCAGCCTTAGCTAAAATCAGAGCAAATTTGCGAGGCAGATACTTTTTTCAATTATCTAACGCAACTGTACGACGTGGGGGTTATACCAATCCTCCGCTTCATAAGAGCCACAAAATTGTCTCACGAAGAAAAATAAATCAGGTTCCCGTGTTGCGCAATGGTATCACAATGGACCCGTAAGGTCTAAGTGAGTTTGCAGTATAGACCAACTACCTCTATAGCCCAACTTAACATATAATTTGTTTGTATATAATTTTAAGAATACTTTTGTGTAGGAAACTCTCAGAAATATTAGGTGCGCAACTAAGTTCCCGCTGTTTGTGAATAGATGCCGCCAGCAGTGTGTGCAAGTCGATTCTAAGATAACCTAAATGTCGTAAGCCAAGCTTATACATATGGTAAACAAACTGCTTTGACACATTAGTGACTTTGTTTTGCTTTTGTGAAAATGTCTGATTTTGTGTCGAATAATCGTCATTTGCAGGAAGTGTTGATTTTCCTCTTTCATTCGAAAAAAACTGCGGCTGAAGCGCATCGAGAGCTACAAAAAGTTTATGGAGATGCTGCTTTAAGTGAAACAACGTGCCGAGATTGGTTTCGTCGCTTCAAAGACGGTGATTTTAATGTTGACGACCGCCCGCGTGAAGGAGGACCCCAAGCCTTCGAAGACGCTGAATTGAAGGCATTGCTCAATGGGGATCCGTGTCAAACGCACGAAGAGCTTGCTTCAATATTAGGAGTTACCCGCCAATCCATTTTCAAGCGATTGCATGGTTTGGGAATGATTCAGAAACAGGAGACTTGGGTTCCTTATGATTTAAAACCAAGGGATGTTGAACGTCGTGAACAACTGCTTCAGCGGCAAAAAAGGAAGGGGTTTCTTCATCGCATCGTGACGAGTGATGAAAAATAGATTCATTACAGCAATCCAAAGAAAAGAAGGTTATGGGGACTGCCCGGTCATGCTTCTACGTCGTCGCCTCGGTCGAATATTCACGCTGCGAAGGTTATGCTATGTATTTGGTGGGACCAAGTTGATGTTATTTATTATGAACTGTCACCAAGCCAAGCGAAATCGTCACTGGTGATCGGTATCGACTTCAATTGATGCGATTGAGCCGAGCACTGGCCGAGAAGCGGCCGCAATACGCGGAGAGGCGTGAAAAAGTGATTCTACAGCATGACAACGCTCGGCCTCACGTTGTCAAACCCGTTAAAACCTACATGGAAACACTAAAATGGGAAATCATACCCCACCCGCCATATACATCAGATATTGCGCCGTTCGATTATCACCTGTTCCGATCGATGGCACATAGTCTAGCTGACAAGCAGTTCGATTCATATGAAGACATCAAAAAATGGCTTGATCCGTGGATTGCCTCAAAAGATGAACAGTTTTACCACGACGGTATACGAGCTCTACCAGAAAGATGGAAAAAGTACTAGCCAGCGATGGGCAATACTTTCAATGATTCACTTGTAACCATTTTTGAGAATAAAGTTGTATTTTCATCAAAAAAACAGCGAGAACTTAGTTGCACACCTCATACAATTTATTTTCATTTGCGCATTTATGCCACCACAAATCCATCCACTCTAATGTAAATTCATATGTATGTAAATCTTAAATTGTAGGCTGTTTTGTCATCATACATTCATGTGCCGTTGTTGCGTTGTTCGTGTCATGAAAAAGTTCTTAAAAAAACTTCCAGCTACATACAACAGCTGCGTCTCTTCGCCATCTTCCTTCCACTTGTTATGATGCACCCAGCGTAGCACCGTTAGTCGTTTGCCTAATAATCATCCTGTGGGAATTTGCTTTCCTCTCAGTTTTTCTTGTTTTATATCCTGCTTACCTTCGTGTTGCGGCAGCGATTGCTGTTGCGTTCCATTGTCGTTAAGCCTCTAATCAATTTTCAACCTGTTCCTTAGCAGTCTTTCCTTTGCACGATATTTGTTTTTGTTCGTTTTCTCTACAATATTCATACAACGTTTATTGTCCTCAGCTCAGTGGTAGGCAATTATGCACAACAGAAAGGAATGATAGAATTCACAAGCTGTCTACGAATACAGGTAGCTTTGCTGGGAATTGTTTGCCATTCTTACGCCTTCGGTTACGCGTTGCTCTGCCTTAACTTGACAACAAATTATTTATTCATATAAATTTTAACAACTTGTAAGCTACAAAACACGCCATAACAATTCATAATAAATTGTATGAGTGCGTGTGTGTGTGTGTACATGAAAAGTGTGACATTTATAGGTATTTCAGCGACGGAAAATAATCACGTAAAATTTTTTCTACACTTCCAATCCCTCCAACAGCAAATTGCTTCAGGTTTGTGGAATATTTTTTCTTGTTCAATAAAAGGTCTGTGATTATAGGTTTGAGTTAATAATAAGGCCGTAGTAGTCGAATGAAGAGCTGCGTGGTACCATTCGGAGGTGCACAGGTTCGAAACCTCCGGGACGAGACCCCAATTGATAGATCAAGTTTTTTCTAATAGCGGTCGCCCCTCGGCAGACAATCGCAAATCTTCGAGTGTATTTCTGTCATGGAAAATCTGCTCATAAAAGAAACCAACTTCCTTAGTAAGGAGCATCATAGGAAAGTTCTAACTACTGGATGGATGCATTTGAGGCACGCAATATCCTCTACGATGTATTTTATTAAATTAAAGCTCAACAACAACACGCAAACCAAGAATAGGAGGGGGAGCTCGGCCGAATACCTAACAGAAGTGTATGCGCCGACTTAGGACGGAATCCTAATAAAGGGTTTTCCAATAAGAGGTGTTATTTTGATGTTCGAAGAAAAATGCTATTTTTTAATATAAATGATCGGATGTTTGTTTCATTATAAAGAGGAAGGTATGAGGTCTTCAATCGGCCCTGGGATGTAGGCGTAGACCTTCTCTTTCACGAGGCCCCAAAGAAAAAAGTCACCAAGTGTTAAATTACAAGATCTCGGTGGCCGATTGTGATCATCTCTTCGAGAGATAACTTGGTCCGGAAACTTTTCCCGTAAAAGATCAATGGTTTCGTTGCTTGTGTGGCACGTAGCGCCGTCTTGTTGAAAATAAACGTTGTCCAGATCAATACCATCCAATTCCGGCCATAAAAAATCGTTAATAATCTCTCGATAGCGCTATCCAATAATTACAATACTTGATAAAATTCCAACAAATTACTGAACGGATACGTCCGTGCATTTTATGTCAAAAAGTATCTAGGAAATTTAGTTCGTCGGCTCGCATATTTTTATTCAACATCAGATTAAAGATGTCTTTCACACACGAGGCCTCAGTTCGACCCAAGTGAATTTGACTGGGCCGCTGTGTGTGTGACTGGATCACTTTTGTGCAATTTATTCGTGTGTTCTTTGTGTGATTTCGTTTTCTACTTACATTCTTGTTCGCTTTTTCATATTTCTCTGACGTAACTGCAGTTGTGTGGTGCCACGTCTCTCTGATGTGTGCAATCTTGCATTCCTCTATTCTTGCAGCTAACTGTTCCTGTTAAACGTGGATCAATAACTGACTCTGCTACCCTCGTGAACTCAAAGATTTTCTCTTTGCGTCGGATATTTGGAAAACTTTTGGCGAAGAGCGAACATTACCCAGCTACTGTTACTACAAGCTCAAATCTGGAATGTGCGTAAGAGAGTTTATTCATTCCGCTGCACTGAGTATTGAAAAAAAACTTCAATTGAAAAACCGCGGGCAAAATACTCAGTGCATAAGATAATAGAGATGAAGTTTTCCTCAGAATGCCATCTAGCACCAGTTCCTTTTTCGGTATAGGCACAGTTCGGGAAGAAATTTATGGCCGAATCTCTTAAAAAAATATTCTGAATATCTCCATTGTTCTACAGAAGGTAACCAAACGTTGGACATTCTCCCAAAGCAGTCTTCTGGCACAAGTACAGCACTGACAGTTGGTAGCAGTGCTGCAAATAATTTCCTAAGCCCCAGTCCATGGGAGTTAGGTTGACATATTAGCCTCAGCGCTTTCTCTTGAATTTTTAAACCCAGAGTAGGAAAGAACCATAAATTAATACGAGCAGCTCGTGGGGTTACCGGGTGTGCCTAAAGTACCAAAGTTGATTTCAGGCCACAATTACAATTACAATTACAGACATTTTTAACAAATTTTACACATTTTCTCGAATTTAAATTTTTCAATTGTGCGAGTTGGTTTTTGTAAAGATTCAAACTATACTCATGCACCTCGTGGCAAGTACTTTTGTACAAATTTAATTTAACGTTGATGGTGTTTCACGAGCTGCAAACGCCTACTTTGAACGCACTTACACATGTAAGTACAAATTTTGACTACCTGTTGCACGCTTACTGCCACCACTTCATAAGTCGACTTATGAGTGCACGTCGCCGCTCGTTTGATGGAAGAGTGTCATAATCCGAATACAAATTTTGTTTGCTTAAGTATGCAGATCTGACAGTGGCTACTTATTTTCTGTTGTGTAGCAAATTGGGTATTGCTTTAAGCCACTTCAAAAATTAAAAAAAAAATTGAATGTTTTCGTTTTGTTCCAAAAGATTCCCTGATAAATGAAAGAGGACATTTTCAAAAAACTAAGTTCAGAAAAATGTTAAAATACTTTTATTTTCTGACGCAGCCTCTCGCAGTCTGATGCGCTCCACAGTGCGGCCGATTCCCGAAAAGCTGGCCAAAACTCAAAAAATTAAGTAATTGATTCAAAATTTCTTACTCGGGGGTTGTCGGGGTCGCTGATTACGAACTTGATCTTAAAATTTTGAAAATCCACCCCCTTCCACCCCTATTGGCCACCCCCTCACGTGAAATAGCGTATATTCTAGAACATAATCAAGATGCATGTTAATTTATGTTTTCAGGGTCGCTGATTACGAATTTGATCTTAAAATTTTGAAAATCCACCCCCTTCCACCCCTATTGGCCACCCCCTCACGTGAAATAGCGTATATTCAAGAACATAATCAAGATGCATGTAAATTTATATGTTTTCGGGGTCGCAAGGTAGCAAGTGGTAGCAGCTGAATCTTGTTTTATTCAGTAACCATTACTTTTGTGAGTAACCAATAATAGGTTTCAAAGCAGCATATGACGGCGTTGTATTACTATACAGTTTGAAAAATGTACCTACGTATTGCTGCAGCTAAAAATTTTGTGTCGAGGTATTGATATGTACTAAAGATTTCTCGTATTTTACTAACCTTCCGAAGATGATTCCATTTGGTTTTGTTCAATTTACTCCATTACAAAATCTTTCAAATGTGTACAACTTTCACTATTCATCCACAGTAATACGATGCTCAAACGAAGGCCACGTTGCGACTGAAAATACAGAGGATACTTAGGGTACAGGACGTTTCTATGAACGGTTTTCACTACTCAAGGCATTACTGTAGCCAACCCAAAGACAAAAAAACTCTATCTAGAAACTTTTTTTTTCGACTTTTGGCCAGCTTTTTGGGAATCGGCCGCACTGTGCGCTCTGACAAATTTAAATGAGTTTTTCTCCAAACTTCATTTTTTACGAACGCCTCATACAATTCATGACCGATAAACTTAAAATGTCACACAAAGTTCACAATTAGATTCTGTATGGAAGTGTGGAAAGATTTTTCCATACGAGCGATTCCATGTCAACTGAAGCAAGTATTGTGGACATTGTCGTCAATTCTTCTGAAAATTAGTTTACTTATAGATTTTGAGTAGAATAAGAAGTAAACTGAAAATATTTTGACAAAAAAAATGTATAACTTTGAGATTTATTCAATGTTGAAAATTATGGTAAAGAGTGTTTTGGTCTGGAATATATTCGGTTCTCTTTAACAGTTTCATAGATTTTTTTGCATAAAATATACTTTTAGAGAAATTATTTGAGAAAAAAATTAAATTTTTTTTTTTAATTTTGGAAAACACAATTTTTTTGATCATTTTTGAAGATTTTTTTATTAGAGTATATGTAAGAATATATGGATCATGCACATAATGGCTTTTATCAACAATTTACAAAAAAAAACTCTTAATTAAAATTTTTGGTTTATTTTATTTTTTTAGACTTTTGTTTTTTAGTTAAGTTTTTTTAGTGTAAAATTTTTTTATTTAGTTTAATTTTGATGTTTTTGGAAACACAATTTTTTTGGGGATTTTGAGCATCATAGTTTATATACGAGTATATTTGATAAAAAAAATAAATTTTGGAAACACAATTTTTTGGCCATTTTTGAAATCCTCAAATTTTTTTATTAAAGTATATGCATATAATGGTTTTTATAAACAATTAACAACATTTTTTTTTTATTTTAAATTTTTGGTTGTTTTTAGTTTTTTCACAAAAATGTTTTTTTATTAAAAGTTTTTTAGTTTAAATTTTTTTATTTAGTTTAATCTTGATTTTTTTGGAAACACAACTTCTTTGGCCGTTTTGAAAAACTTAGATTTTTATAAGAGTATATGTATATACCATGCACATAACGGCTTTTATAAACAATTTACAAAATTTTATTTTTTATTTAAATTTATGGTTTTTTTTATATTTTTCACAAAAATATTTTTTTTATAAAAATTTTTTATTTAGTTTAATTTTGATGTGTTTGGAAAACACTACTTCTGGCCATTTTGAAAATCTTAGATTTTTATAAGATGTAGATTTTTATGTATATTTGTAACAATTTACAAAACAAAAAAAAAATTTATTTAAATTTAAATTTTTGGTTTTTTTATTTTTTTTACAAAAATGTTTTTTTTTTTTTAATTAAAATTTTTTGTAGTTTAAAATTCTTTTTATTTAACTTGCCTGTAATTTGTTTTTTAAATTTACGCTCTGTTTTTGTCAATCGAGCATTTTATAGCATCTGATATTTTTTTGTGTTTTTCTTTTTGTATTTATAATCGAATAAAAAGTCTGCATTTGTTCAACATAAATTAAAAATTAGAAATTGCAGTTGAGGCCGCACCTGCCAGCAAAAGCAAAAAAAAACATTGCCAAAAAAAGCTGTGCAGCCATCGTTTACTTTTATATTATTTTGTAGAACATTTCCTTTGTTGCAAAAATTACCAGAAAAAAATTCAGAATTTGTGTTATATTTCATCATTGTACCGCCTGAAAAAATTCCCAAAATCTGCTCACTTCTCCTATCGTTTCAAATTAAAATAAAATGTGCCTCTACTATATTTTTACTTAGGAAGAATGCTAAACTGAGAACCTTGAAATCATTATTCTCAAATTGTTTATCCCAAGTTATGACGTTCTTCTAGTAATCCCGCAAAATGTACTAAAAACAAACGCTGGGTAATACAAATCGCACGCAACTGTGTTTAAGTGAATTAAATTGTATGACATTGTTTTTGCTTCACGTGAAAGACCAAATTACGGTTACACAGGTACACATACATACATACACGTGTATGATCTGTCATATGTAAATTCTTAATTGCATGAAGGTGCGCAACGTCATGCATAGACCGTTACATATGTGAGTTACATACATGAGTTTGTGAGTGGGCGCCAATGCACAGCAATAGAAGGGGGATATTTTATTGCATCTGATTTGTGGTTGGTTACTTTCTTCAGCTCAGATCTGTAATATGAATACTTAGATACAAAGTGGCGCACAATTATTCATCGAATTTTGTTTTTGAATAACTTTTTTACTGAATAAAAAAAAAACTAAAAATGATTTTGAGTGTTGGATATCTTTATTTTGAGCTGTGTGCGCTTCATTGCTTCTCCTGTTTGTATACGGCAGCTGTCTAGTTCACAAGTGTCAAATATGAATCTCAACTCAAAAACTATTAATCTTTTGATGGGGTGCTACCTTGTATTTTTGAGCACACCATTGCAAAAATGGCTCTAAAATGGGGTGTAATTAGAAACAAATTTTTTGGGATAGCTTTTTTCTTATTTTCGGAATTATTATTTTTAAAATATTGTTTCGGTTTTCATGTTTTCATATACAATTTCTATAAACTCTGATCAGATAAAAAAATAAACAATTTTCTACATCCCTTTTGATCATAGTACCCTGCTGGCTTTATTTAAGATATTTTTAAAAATATTAATCTCTTGTTTGTCTATTTTTGGTATAATTTTTTACATTTCTATCAACAAATTAAAATATGATATCAAATGATATCGATCTGTAAACATTTAATAACAAATTTACGAAAAAATGCATTTTTCTCTTCGGCTTCCAATGATCCTTTCTAAAGCGTTGATGGCACTGCTAAATATTGATATAAAAAAAGAATAAAAAATATATATACTATATAACTAACTTTGCATAATGGCACGTAATCCTATTTTAATCGATGCGGAAATCCCTTTAAACAGCTTCGGTTGTACGAAATTGCGCCAACTGGAAATTGATTACACCAGGCTTCGGATTTTTTCATTTTGTAGATAAGGTTGCTAGGCTGCATTTCCATTTCATTCTCCTTGAATTATAGTGGCCACTTCGTTTATCTCGCATGTGAGACATCATGACCCGATTCGCCAATTTCGCTCAGTAGGCAGTGTGGAGAGTGGAGAAGTGTAAGCCGAGCTAAAAAAATTAAAAGTCGTGTAACACGAATACATTACGAAGACAGCAGCAGATCAGTTGTTGTTATTTAAATAGCGACTAATTCGAATATCATAAATGTGCGCTTAGTGTCCATATTTTCGACGGCCCGTCTCACTTTATATAAAATATTGTGAAAAACCCCCCTTAAGTATTTCCACTGTTTCCACCAATGTATGTACTTGCGCATGTACGAGTATGTGTGTATGTATGTACGTACACAGTCGTTGTAAATATTTATGCATGCACGTTACTTCAAGTACGCTCAGCCGTAACAATCGGTACCATTCGCCATTCAAATTTCTCCATATTCCCGTATATTTCCCCGCGCGCAGCCACATGTGCACCTCGGCATTCAATCGACAGCATCATTAGTGATTGTAACAAATGTTTCCGTATGCGAATGAGAAGCTAAGCTGAGTTGGTGTGCATTGCACCGCACTGCGCGCATATCTTGCTTCCAAATTGCTGGTCGCCGCCGTCTCGTTGTAAGCACATTTCCATCTGCATACATAGTCCTTCAAACGACAGACAGTGACTTTGGCGGTGATTGTGAGAAATGTTACGTTTTGGCAACACCGATTATCTTGTTCTTCCTCTTCTACTATATATATTATGCATGTGCATGGACGTCTGCAGGTGTGTGTGCCTGAAGTGGAGATGTTGAGTACCTGCTTTCGTCTGTCATTCACCACTGAAAGCGCCCAAAGCGCGATAAAGACAATGAGCATAGCGGCTAACCAATTTCAATCACATCGAAAATGCGCAAAACATCCATTCAAGCATCCACACCCACTCACACACATTCGCGTAAGTGTGCGCCAAAGTAGATGTCACCTTTGTTTTTATGCATGCGTATGCATGTATGTGTGTGTGGGTTTTTGCGTGTGTGTGTGCACCTGTACTAGAAGCACTTGCATGAAACCAGCTTTCACGCCAGTTGCAATAATAGCTTTTTGCCACATTGACATGTCTCGATTTGTGTTTCTTCCTTCCTCTTCTGTGGCGGTTCTTCGTGCTTTTCTTGCTGGTGTTTGTTTTTACGCTATTTGAGTTTGACACGTCAATCGCTTGTGATGTGCTTCCTCTTCTTAACGCCAACATTTGCCGGTTTTTCCAGCAATTACCTGGACGATTTGTTGTTTTTTCTCTCGCTTACAATTAAAATGCGCATTCTAATCTGCTCAGTTCGATGTGCCAACTTCTTTTTGTTGTTGTTCGTGATTGGCGTTGACTAACATACATACATATGTATGTACACTTGGCGATATCACGAGGACCGCATCACACGATATAAAGTAGTTTTTTTCTTGTCAGTACATTTGCGTGGAATAAATTTGCATGAAAATAATTAAGTCGCCCCAAAGTGAAAAACTATTGGGTATTCAAGGACTTTAGCAGACTTGCGTTAGATAACTCATTTTGAAAGCTAACATTTTGAATATTTATTCGAAAACAGCAAATCATGCTTAGAAATTAGAAAAAAGAAGTTGTTTCGCAATAATCCCCATTTTTTCGGGTAGCCTACAATCCTCTATTTGTTGATATAATCGTCAATTGCCTTCATGATATCCTTGTGCGTGCTTTCAAATCAACCACACCCATTTTTTTTATTTGGTTTAATTTTTTGTTTATTTTTTTTTTTAATTTTATTTATTTAACTAAGGAATACAATTATAATACTTCATTTATTCATTAAGTCCATGGTTACATAAACAATCTTTCAGAGTAGATTTGACTCAGGCAGATTTTGCATGCGGGTCTGCATACCTCTAATGGAGGGGAATTTCGCTGCTTTAACTCTTCACATGTGAGAGAGGGGCCAATAAGGAAAGTAGAAAGGCAGCAAGTTGCTCATGCTTGGGCTTTTTGTTTTCGTTCTCTTCTTACAAAAATAACATTCTTTTATTGTTCTCAATACCATTAAGTAGGCTTGCCCTGTGGTAGGAGTTGACGTCACGAGCAATACAAAAAGAGAATTAGCAAAGTTATTCCCACAAAAGTCACCCTGTATGAACACAGACTAAGCGAACCTTGAATTACGCGATACTGCAAGAACTTGAGATGCAATTTTCCAGTTAGCGATAACTTATTTATTTATTTATTTAATCGAAAGGACACAAAAATCATAATTTTTTTAACTTTCAAGTGGATATTGAAAATGTCAAAAAAAAAAAAAAAATTAGACTATTCATAAAAAAAGTAGAACTCTCTCGCTCTGATAAAAATTCGTTGTTAATTTAAATTATAGTTGCAGTTTAGCCAATGCGTTGAAAATTTAGTTGTTTTGAAACAATTCAAAAATGTGTTTCTAATAACATTTTTACTTTCTCCAGTCTTTTACACTCCTATGTAAATATCTGTCATTTAGCACACATAGTTTAGGAGGCCTTTTCTTAGCTCAGCAATAATTGAAATTCAATGTTGTCAGCCATCGCCAAACATCATCATCATCATCATCATTGTTGGCTGGACAACCCTGGTCCGGTCTTCGCCTGCTGTAGCATATGCATCCAATTGTCTCGGTTGCGTGCCTGTGTCCTCCATGCTCGAAATCCCAATAAGCCTGCGTCTTCTTCTACACCGTCAATTCATCTAAGCGGCGGGCGGCCTCTTCGTATCTATCTGTGGCATTTACCTAAGCGTATTTGTTGACGTGGGTAAGTCGTGTTAGCTCGCAATATGTGACCTGCCCATCTCAATCTGTTGATCATAATTATGATTATCACAAATGGGTGCGCATATAGTTTCCGAGTTCATGAATATAGCGTTCGCGTCACTCGCTTTTATCACATATCGCGCAAACATTTTTTCACAGAACTCTCTTCTCGAAAATCGGCAGCTTCTGTTTATCCGCATCTCTGAGTGTTCACGTTTCACTCCCGTATAGCAAGATGGAATTAATAGTTGAGCGATACGGTGAAATCTTTGTTTTTCTGCTTGGAAGGCGACTCTTTAGGTGTTAACGCAGCGAAAAAGAGCAGCGATTGGCCTTAAGGATTCTGTAGCCGATTTCTGCAGAAACTTTGTTGTCATGATTAATGATTACCCCAAGGTATAGTATTTAAATTCCTTCGCTACTTCGAAACCATAGTCACCGATTTTTAGTATTTGACTCACATTGTGTCTGCCAGAGTCCGATGTAATTGAAACTAGCGCTTTAGCTTTCGCTTCGTTTATTTACATTTTGCTGCTCTTTCAATACCTGCGAAGGCTTCTTTAAAAATCAGCAGCGAGAATGCGATTATGTCTGTGCCGTGCGCGTAAGCCAGCAAATGAACCGATTTAAACAAAGTAGTTCCCTTCGTGTTTACGGCAGAATCCCTTATAACCTTTGCAAGGGCAATATTTAAGAGAAGACAGGATTCGAGGAGCCCATTCCCTTGCCGAAGTCCGTTCAGGGTGGCGAACTCTAACGTTCCTTATAGTCTGTACGTATTACGTACGTATTAACGTATTAACTTTTCGGGAATACCAAATTCTGCCATCGCTGAGAAGAACTGGATCCTAATTATGCTGTCGTAAACTGCTTTGAAGTCTATGATACGTCGTCGTGTCGTATTCGCGAGACTTTTCTAAAATCTGTCTTAGTACGAAAATTTAGTCAATCGTTGATCTTCCCTCTTGAAAAACAGCCCAATGATGCGTTTAAGTACGTTAGATGCCGGTTAAGCCTAGCGCTTAGAATATTTTAAAATATTTTGTAGCTGCTGTCCAAAAGATTTATGGCCCGGTCATTTTCACTGATTGACATGCCTCCTACTTATGTAGAGGGCGAATTATTCCAATTTCCTACATCTTTGGCATGCGTTCTTCATAGCAGGTTTTGCAAACCAACTGATATATGGTGAGGAGGTAATTTAGTAGTAAAATGTTTCCTGCAGCACTTACTAGCATTCCTTGGGGATAGCGATTTGCTTTCATCTATTACTTCCTTGACATATCGGGCTGTGAATTGCGAAATGTATATTAATAAAGCTTGTGAGATTCAGAGGTTTTTCTTTTTATAGAAACATCTGCTCACTTATCTACGGCTAAAATTGGCGATATTTTAAGGTTATGTTGACGAAAGTACAAAAAAAGTCATGCAGTAAGAAGAAAATCTGTTTTTAGGCGATTCGTGCTTAAGTTTCTTCTCCCCTGTATGCAGCAATTTGCGCTTTTTATATACAATTGAATTCGGCTAGAAAATTTTGTACCTCTAAAATGACTTAGGAAATGGAAAAAGTACATTGCGTGTGTACGACTTATACAACAGGATAGCCCGAACAATTTTTTTTGTACCCCCTAAATGCTCTCTTCTAAAATCTCTTCACGAAATGAGCAGAAAATAGTATACTTTGATTAAAAAAAAATAGTTTTGTATATTAATTTTTTTTTAATTAAGAAAAATGTTAAAGATTAAAAAAAATTATCAATATCAGAACTTGCCAAGATATTGAGGTGCTAAATTTCGCGAGCTGTATAACTCACCAATGGTAAGCTGCTACAAGCTGCAGTTTCTGGCACTCGCTGGCTCTGTTAATTGTGAATTGTTAGTTGCTTAATGAAATTAAATTACATATCTGATTTTTCACTGCCTTTTGGTTTAATTGCTGAAAGCAGCTACTTTAATCAACGGTGCGCAGCTGGCATTTCAAAAATTAAATTTCTGCGTTTTTTTTTCATTTAGGGATATTTTCTTTTCGACCTACGAACTAACTTTTAAAAAGTTTTAATCTACTTAGTCTGAGCGCTATTTTTTTTAATTATTCCTTTTCCCATTTTGCTCGTGTTTATTTATCGTTTTTTTTTTGTTAATTTGAATACCGTTACACATTCATCCCACCTCTTTACATTTGCGCCAACATGAGGAAAATGGCAAATCTGATTTGTCTGCTGAAATCCAACATGCCTTCCCCTGCAATTATGATGACATATGAATTCGACATATAGACGGAGAATAGTACAACGAAGAGAATTAAAATTAATTAATCATCGCAAATTCCTGCGCTGTACTTACACTAATTGGATTCTTTTCATTAGAGTCGTCAGCATTTTTTCATCCCTTTTTAGGTTTTCCGTCAAAAATATTCAAATTCCACTTGTGACTTCATTTGGCTTGTTTAGAAAAATTTTAAGCGGATTTATCTATCTGCTACACTTAATTATGGGAAGCCGTTTTAAGTAGCCAAGCGATATTTATGATGTTTATCAATTGCTTAGGCAATGATGTTTTGACTAAATGATGTTGATGCGGAAAAAGTGTACAGTGTTTCAGTGTTTTAAAGCTTTACATGCGTATTTGATTCGAATTTTGCAAGATGTGTGCGAGAGAGAGAGAGTAGAAGAGAGTTGGAATTTCGGATGAAATCAAGAGTATGTTAGTCTAGCAGCCAATGAAACGGCAGAGAGTGAGAATTTGTAGGGGATTGTGGAGGGGCGACACGATTGTCACATCATTTTTGTTTTTAAATGCCGTTTCGGTTAACGAAATCATCAATATTGACTTTGTGTGACTGTTGCGCGTTAAAATTGAGCACACGCACTTGGGTATTCAAGGATTTCAAACAATCTATTAGTATCGGATTCGTGGTGTTTGGCCCATTTCCAAATTTCCTTTCTGTGGTAAGCTTTAGATTGTTAATTTAGATGTTTAGAGCGAATATTGGCTGGCTGAGCGGTTTATGCCACAAATAGGTCTTTGGAAAATGGAAATTTTTTTTTCACTGCTCTGTTGTTTTCAGAACAAAAAAAATTTATATACATACACCTATATACAAATATATATATAAATGTAAACATATGGTTGCCAATTTTATCACAAACTTAGTTTTTATACAATGGGTTTTTACCCATAGGGCCGGCTATTTCTATTGAACTACCTGATTACAAAGAAAAAATTGTGAAGATCCGACTAGTAGATTTACCTGAAATCAACTCAGTAGATCACTAAATGCGGTTGCTGCTTCGTTATTGACCATTTGTGAGCGCAACCTCAGTACCATTTATTGGATCTCAGCAGAGAATCAACTTGCAGCAACAAATATTGCTTTTAGTCGCAACGAATCTTCGCTACGATTTTTTAATTCCTATTTTTAGAAAATCCGTGTGCCGTAGAATAGCTCAAAAAATTGTTTTTTTTTTCTTGATGCTTCCTCTTAAATTATTTTCATTAAATTAATATTTTTTTATTTAATATTTAAAATTTTTGTTTTAATTTTTTCTTTTACTTTTAATTTGATTTTTAATTTATATTAGGTGCACAACTAAGTTCCCGCTGTTTGTCAATAGATGCCACCAGCAGTGTGTGCTAGTCGATTCTAACATAACCTAAACGTCATAAACCAAGCTTAGTCATATGGTAAACAAATTGCTTCGACACATTCGTGATTTTGTTTTGGTGTCATATACTTTTGGTTTTGTGAAAATGTCTGATTTTGTGCCGAATAATCGTCATTTGCGGAAAGTGTTGATTTTCCTCTTTCATTCGAAAAAAAACGGCGGGTGAAGCGCATCGAGAGCTACAAAAAGTTTATGGAGATGCTTCTTTGAGTGAAACAACGTGCCGAGATTGGTTTCATCGCTTCAAAGACGGTGATTTTAATGTTGACAACCGTCCGCGTGAAGGAAGGCCAAAAACCTTCGAACACGCTTAATTGGAGGCATTGCTCAATGAGGATCCGTGTCAAACGCAAGAAGAGCTTGCTTCAGTATTAGGAGTTACCCGCCAATCCATTTCCAACCGATTGCATGCTTTGGGAATGATTCAGAAACAGGGGACTTGTGTTCCTTATGATTTAAAACCAAGGGATGTTAAACGTCGTTTTTTCGTCTGTGAACAACTGCTCCAGCGGCAAAAAAGGAAGGGTTTCTTCATCGCATCGTGACGGGTGATGAAAAATGGATTCATTACAGTAATCCAAAGAAAAAAAGTCATGGGGACAGTCCGGTCATGCTTCTACGTCGTCGCTTCGGCGGAATTTTCATGCTGCGAAGGTTATGCTATGTATTTGGTGAGGCCAAGTTGGTGTTATTTATTATTGTTAAAACTGTTAAATTGTTAAAACCAAGCGAAACCATCACTGGATCTCGGTATCGATTTCAATTGATGCGATTGAGCCGAGCACTGTGCGAGAAGTAGCAGCAATACGTGGAGAGGCATGAAAAAGTGATTCTACAGCATTACAACGCTCGGCCTCATATTGCCAAACCAGTTAAAACCTATCTGGAAACACTGAAATGGGAAATCGTACCCCACCCGCCATATTCTCTAGATATTGCGCCGTCCGATTATCACCTGTTCCGATCGATGGCACATAGTCTAGCTGACCATTCCAGCAGGCAGTTCCATTCATATGAAGACATCAAAAAATGGCTGGATCCGTGGATAGCCTCAAAAAATGAACGCGACGGTATGCGAAATCTACCATAATTATGGGAAAAGGTATTGCCAGCGATGGGCAATACTTTCAATGATTCACTTGTTACCATTTTTTCAGAATAAAGTTGTATTTTCATCAAAAAAACAGAGAGAGCTTAGTTGTGCACCTAATAATTATCATTCCTAAAAATATAAGTGAACATTTTCGTATGAAATTATGGCACACTGTGCAATTATTTCCGTGTTTTATCAACTGAGTTTCAATAAAGCACTACAATTTAATTATTTCTAATTTATGTGTTCATATATATTTTAATGTTCCACTATTTTCTTTTTCCAGGTAAGTGTACTCGTTTTATGCCTACCGATACACTCACAAATTGTATGTAAGTACTTTAAAATTGTCCATACTATAATAAGTTGATTTGAATTCAAAATTGCTCTATGGAATTTTTGTTTGGTTATTAAATTGTATACACAAAAGTGCGATGTCATTTTGTTCCGACAAACTTGGAGTAACTTCTGTGCCAAAAGCTACCGGAAATTCATTCTCATTTAAACGAAAAGTGGAAAGTTGCTCAAATAATCATGATTTTAAAACCACGTAAGAACTTAAGTGAATTCAAAACTTACCTCCCGATAAGTTTACTCCGAAATATCTCCAAAGCGATGGAAGTCTTATTTCTTAAAAGACTTTGCCCTGTAATTGAGCAAAGTCAGTTGACTATCACAAACAGCTTCAAATCTGGCTTCCGTATGCAGCACAGCTCCATTGAGTAAATGCACCGCCGTCTCGTCGAGCATATAAATGACGCTTTCGAACTTAAAGAATTTTGCACAGCAGCCGTTGTCGACATCTCTTGAATCTTTGGCAGAGTATGGCACAGTGGTCTACTTTACAGAGTTTCGTATCTTGCTGATAAACACTCTTTGGTCAAAAAAGATGTTAAAGTAACTAATCTCCACCAAATAAATGCTGGTGTGTCTCAAGGCTTGTTTAGAAACATTTTAGGTCCCATATTATTAGTTGCCAGTCACGCAGTTTTAAGCCGACCCCAGCGGGAGATGGTTTTTTATGAGTAGCTTTTTAATAGCAGAAATATACTCGGATGTTTGCCATTGTCTGCCGAGGGACGACCGCTATAAGAAGAAAGTTTTTCTTTCATTTGGTGCTTCGTGAGTGATTGGTGGTTAAAATGCAATTTCTAGTCGTTGGAAACACCTCGTTTCATAATCAATTACAGTGTTGTAAAGGAAGTTCTCGTCTTTTCTCGCATCTTTAATAAGGTCGAATGTTGAATTCTAAGCAATTTTTGGTCCTCAGTTAACTAACAGCGGAATGAAACGTGCAAAAACTTTTCGTAAGCCAAAATTATCAGTTAAAATGCGATAAATCGATGTTTTGGAGATATTCAACTCTGTTTCCATGAACTTAAATGATGATTTCGGTTTATATTTGATACATTTACGAACAATTTCGATGGAGTTTTCGGTGATTACTGATCTTCATTTTCATTTATGTCCTCACAACCATCTCTGAAGCGTGTAAGCCACTCTTGAATTCTGGCACGAGATAGACAACCATCACCATAAACTGTTTGCATCAATTCAAGTATTTCGGTAAACGTTTTACCGATTTTGAAACAAAATTTGATATTAGCTCTTTGCTCGAAATTCATTTTTGTACCGATGCCTCAAACGTACTGACACTTTAGACGCAATAACTTCGCTTCTACTGAACCGAATTTCACCAAGCTTTCACTGAAAGTCAGCTAGGGATGTAACTTGAAACGCACTAACTCATTAAAAAGATGGCGCCATTGAAAGCATTTTTATGACCCCAGTCTTGTTTATTTTGGAACGTAAAGCCTTGTGTTTATAGATGCATAAATAAAATTTTAGGTCTCCGACTACGTGTACATTGATAATTGTATGCATTTAAACAGAAAATATTCAACATCTGCAATTTTGTTATTTAATAACCACACCTCGTAAAAGCATTGGTTACCATAGAAATTACTTGAAAAAGCCTAAAATAAATATCAATGGATAATTTAATTGTTTTCGTTTTATTAAAAATTTTTATGACGCTTGTGTACAGAATCTTATGCAAGTTGTTGCCTTTGCATGGCTACTTTTAGTGGCCAACTGATATACAGGGTGAACGATATAAAGTGTTACCAACTTCACACTGATTGTATCTATCTGTAAAACAGCTCATGACATGAACGTCAAAATTGTTCTAATGACAACTCAATATATTGTTTATAGGCCATCAAAAGCTTTTGCGTTTCGGTTTTGTTGAATTTTTTTTTCTGTGATGGAATTCAAACCTACTCGTAATAGTGTGATTGCGTTATATTTGGCTGGAAAATCACAACCAGCCATTGTTCGTGAGCTCAATCACCTTAAAGTGAATAAAATGTTTGGGAATCGCATTATAAAACGTTAGAATGATACTGGTGGCATTGCAAAATGCTATGGAGGTCGACCAAAAAAAACCGTAACAACGCTAGAAATGGTTCGGAAAGTGAAGGCTCGACTTGAACGAAATCCACGTCGAAGTGGAAAAAAATGGCGAAATAGCAGAAAATATCGCAAGACAGCATTCGACGCATATTGAAAAATGAGCTCAAGGTCAAGGCTTACAAGTTCCAAAAAGCACACGATCTTTCACCCCAGCAAAAAGAAAAGTTCGGTGCGAAAGAGCAAAGGAGCTGTTGTGCTTGCACGAATGTGGCGAATTTCCTAACATTGTGTTTTCTGATGAAAAAATGTCCCAATTGAGCAGTTCATAAACACTCAAAACGATCGTGTTTACTTGACCGAACTCTCATACGAGAATTTGAGCCTACGTATGGCCACTCGAAGCAATTTCCCGTCGCAAGTAATGGTTTGGGCCGCAGTGACCGCTGATGGACGCTCTCCAATCGTTTTTATCGAGCCTGGTGTCAAAGTGAATGCAACTTATTATCGGAAAAATGTTTTAGGAGCTGCTTTAGAGCCGTGGACACGCATACATTTCGGTCGTAGACCATGCACGTTCCAACAGGACTCGGCACCGTCTCATAAAGCTCGTGCGAACCAAGAATGGTTAAAAAATCATGTTCCACACTTCATTTCGTCCACACAATGGCTTTCGAATTCGCCAGACGCAAATCCGATGGACTATTCCATGTGGTACATTTTTGAGAGCAAAGTGAGGACTAAAAAATATGGCAGAATGTATGCGCTGAAAAAAGCGATTATACGAGAATGGGCCAAAATACCTCAATATCACATTCGTGCAGCATGTAACTCATTTTTTGACCGTTTGAAGGCTATAGTCAAGGCAAAAGGTGGTCATATCGAGCTTAAGTGAATTGTAATCATTTTTGAACATGTTGTCTTTGAAATAAAAAAAAAAATAATTTCACACAAAAAGTTATGGTGTTTTGAATAGGTTCACCTGTAGATCGTTCACCCTTTAGATTATATTTATTTTAACTTTATTGCGGCGCTATTAACTGCATATTTCAATGCTACTAAGTATGCATTTTTTTATTTATTTTACATGCAAATGTGGGTGTGCGTGTGTGTTTTGTCACATACACAATTGACCGCTTGTTGACATTCACCGGATGCGCAACATTTCACAAAAATGATTTTTTCATACAGATTACAATTACATACACACGCACATATGCAGGAGATATTGAACGTTCGTACAGGCAATAAAAACTAATAACAAATAAATTTGCAAAATTATGTTATTAAAAGTATTTGCAGTGTTGCAGTTGCACAGTTGCAATTTTCCGTGCATGTAAATAATTTTCACTTTGAGTTGTTTTGTAATTTACTTATATAAAAGTATAAAAATACTGTAACTTAATCCCTAACAATGAAATTATGATACAAAAAAAAACAAAAAAACTGAAAACAGTATTTGCTTGCTTCAGCAAAAAACTCCTATTTTAATTGCATATTTTCATAATAGTTGTGAAAAGCTATGGAGCGTTCACACACACACACGGCCATATATGCACTACTTGCTTAAAAAGCTATTTTCAATATTTATCATTTAACAAGAAAACAATTTTGAACAGGTAAATGCGCGTTATTGTTCGTGCTTAAAATCTCTAAATGCAATGCAGTTCGCACACGTTTT
Organism: Anastrepha obliqua; assembly: GCF_027943255.1. NCBI lineage: Eukaryota > Metazoa > Arthropoda > Insecta > Diptera > Tephritidae > Anastrepha > Anastrepha obliqua. Next base: position 56,477,023 of record NC_072893.1, on the reverse strand, counting down.
ATAAATATAAAGATTTTTGTATTTTCATTAAACTATGCAAATAGTCATGTGCAAAGTAGGAACTGCAGTAATTTCAAAAAAAATTTTTATTCTAACATGTGCTAAAATGATTAAAAGTCACTGTGTTCTGTGAAACACGCACGGCAAACAAAGCTCAGCACAACGAACGTGATCAAACTGGGGAATGTGCGCAACACCTGAACATCACCAGCTATTATTAGCAAGTGCCCAGCAAGCGTTTTATTTAGTTACGAATAAAATGTCAAAAGCAAGATATTTACGTACATATTTGCTTTAAAAACTGTACAGAATTAAGCACGAAGTCAAGAGAGAGGTGAATGCGGACACGCACACACACATTTGAAATGATACACAGCTATGGGGTAAAGTGTGCAAGGCGAAAAGTTGAGCTATCACAGCGCAGGTGAGTTGATTGCTTGCCTGAGTCAGAAGTTAAACGAGTTAGTGTATGCTGATATCAGCAGTATTTGTTATAAAATATTTACATATATTTCTTACCGCTTACTGGCCTTTATCATATGATTGTCTAAATATTTAGATTATAGCATTTTAAAGAGTATCTAATTTTTGTGTTATATCTCCTTATAAAGAGGCAACTACTCGTTTGTACATATATAGGGATAATTTCGTGTTATTTGTGTCTACTCGCGGCTTTCAACTCCCTCAAGTTTTTTTTTGTTTTTGTTTTATCCGAAGGGGGAATCTTACATAGATACTGTCAATATCGGGAAAGGTGCACCCCATTCGAAACCACGCACAGTCAGTATTTCTACTAAACTCGACTTATGAAACAGTAAACCTACGTACTAAATCCTAACTCCGACCTCTGTGGCTTTAGTTTGCCCTGCGGTACCGTCTTTCTTTGTCTTCTTTGTTTGCTGCGTTCCTATTCCTTTTTCCGCAGTTCCCTTAATGGGGACCATTCTCTCATTTTGGTTCACACCATCTTCAATTGCAGCATGTGATTTACGATGTTGCCCGGGGTTATTATTTTTTTTTATGATTTCTTCAATGGACATTCTTTCATATGCGTATCTTGGGTAGGAGAAGAAGATATGTTCCACGTTCTCACTACCGTTGCCGCAGAACGAGCAGTCTGCTGCGTCCTCGTGGCCGAGTCTTTGAAGATACTCTCTATAGCATCCATGTCTCGTCAGGAACTGTGTCAGGTAGTAATCTGTGTCACCATGTCCTCTCTCAACTCAAAACTGCACGCTTCTGATAAGTTTATGCATCCACCTCCCTTTTGTCGCTAGGTCCCAGCGATTTTGCCACTCAATTATGCTCCCCGTCTTTCTTCCTTACGCTCTTCCGCCGTTATTCGCCTGTTTAGGCTTTTGACTTTATCGTAGACTCTACCCAGTTCAGAAGCCATCATATCTGATACCCGATATGACACATACTGCTTCAAACGACACTGTCGTGAAAGCACAGGCAACTCTAAGGGAACTTAGTCTAAAAACTATTTCCGCCTTCTTCGCGTATGTTTTTTGTATCAGGGCTTTACCCCACATGGGTGCTGCATACATGAGTGTAGACTGGGTAACTTTAGCTAGGAGCGCTCTTGTACTCTGAGTGGGACCTCCCTCAAGTTTCTTGTGAGCAATCTGTGTTTAGAGAAAATGCATGAACAAGGCAGACCTGTGCATAGACACAGAATTCGATTCAAACGCAGTACTTAGGAAACTTTTCATTAGATATGAAGTGAATTTGATTAGGTGGTATTTACCTGTATCTGAGCAATGTAAGTCATAGGAACGCAATCAAAAACAAATTCCAAGCAACTATGTATGTATACACAGTTACCTTTGCTGAGAGGATCGAGTGGAAAACAAACCCAAAATGGATGCATGATGATTCACAAAAATGGTACACTGATGGATCAAAAACACCTTATGGTGTAGGAGCAGGAGTAGTGGGGCCCAGAATCCTCAAATCATTCACTCTCACCAGGAACACCACCATCTTCCAAGCGGAATTATACGCAATAATGGAAGCAGCAAACATCATGCAACGTAGAAACCACAAGAGAGTAAAGATTAGAATACTCTCGGACAGCCAATCAGTTCTGAAAGCCTTAGATAGCTATACCTGCAACTTAAAAACTCTCTTAGAATGCCACAAGGCACTCAATAACCTGGCATCCAAAATCAATGTCTCATTAATTTGGGTACCAGGACATGTGGGATATGACGGCAACGAAAAGGCAGACTTTCAAGCCAAAAAAAGGACAGATGTAAATTTCATCGGACCTAGTCCTATGTTTGGATTTAACAAAAACAGCCTAAAACAAAAAGTAAAATACTGGGCCAAAACTCTATTAAATCAGCATTGGAACAACGTAGAGTGTCTTAGATACTCCAAAAAATTCTTAAGTTTCAAAGCTAAAAGAGCTAACATGGCCCTCACGTTAAACAAAAAGAGCATTCGCACTCTCACAGGCGCCCTCACGGGTCACTTCACCTGCAACAAACACTTATAGTACATAAATTAGGCATAACTAATACCAGCACCTGCAGATTTTGCTGCGAAGATGAGGAGTCTATAGAACATCTCATCATCGAATGGCCGGGGTTGACCCATAGAAGGAAAAAGTTTTTAAACAAGTTCATGCAATCACTCCCTCAGAAGGAGCTGGTACAATTCATAAGCATACTTAACAGTCAATAGACAGCATAGGGTGCACAATAGATCAATATGGTCGCAGTGCTAAAGGTCCATACCTTAACCCTTTACTACCATTAACCATTAACCATGTATATGGCAGGCTATTCACCTACCCTGTCAGAAATTGTAATAAATTAACGAAACCAACGCAAGACTAAATCTTGTCGAGGCCCTATGCTCCCGAGAGTGAGTAAACAAGGAAAAAATGTATGTATACTACAAAGCTGGGATTCTAGAAATGTATTATAGTATTTTTTTAGTTCCAAATATATAAAGGATGATCACATTAGAGGTATCGGAATTTAAATTGAAATAAAACAACGAAAATTCCAGTTCATTGGGGAAACTTTATTAGTTTTGAGTATAACCATTCTTGATATTTATTTTTTAAAATATTGACCGCAACTGCGCCGTAATTCAGCCATCAGTAAACATCAATTTTGAATGACTCGCTGCAGGACTTCGGTCGCTATCTCGTTAAAAACTTTAGTAATGATGGTGATTTTTTTTTTGGGGCCACGTGAAAGAGAAGGTCTACGTCAACATCACAGGGTCGATTCAAGACCTTAAAGATGGAATTCGTGAGGCTAACGAGGGCATAGGGCAGCCACTTTGCAATTCGGTTATGGAAAATTTCATGAAAAGGATATTGTACAGTAAGCGTGGTCGTGGTGGTCAATTGCCTGATGTTATTTTACACTATTAACGGCATACCTTCCTCTTTATAATGAAATAAACATCCGATCATTTATATTAAAAAATAGCATTTTTCTTGGAATATCAAAATAACACCTCTTATTGGATAACCCTTTAGCTTGAAATATTTCTGGATTTAGTACAAAAGGAAATTGGCAACCCTACGCAACAGTTCTTCTAGCTTAAAGAGGTCTACAAAACTCTTATTTGATACTCATAATGAGAACAGGTAATTTTAGATTTTTATATTAAAATGTCATATGGCAACCCTAAATAAACTTTTTTCTAGATTAAGGGTTATAATACCTTATTTGATACTCGTAATGATAACAAATATTTTAAGATTTGTATATTAAAAAGTATATGGCAACCCTAAATACATTTTTTTTTAATTGAAACGGTTTAGGTTAGCTGTTATTTGATACTCTTATTGATCGGGCTGTCAAGTATTTATAGATTTTTATGTTAAAGTGGCAACCCTAAATATTTTTTTTTTAGTTTACAGCGACGTATTATAACCCTTATTTGATACTCATAATGATAACAAGTATTTGCAGATTTTTATATTAAAATAGCATATGACAACCCTATGTAAATAACGCAAAATAGGTGGCAACCTTATATGAATATTTATACGTATAACTTTAACAGCTATGTAAGTAAATGCACTTGAGACGCAAAACATCAAATGTGCTAATAAAAGATATTGATATGAGAACGGAGCGATGCAGTGAAGGTTGCAAAGCTCTTGGTTGGCACATTCCCTATAAATCAGCTATATAATTCGTAAAAAATCACCTTAAAGCCAATCAAGGCTGGGAATTCTCAAGAAATGTTTTGAGACGTCTCATCGTCCTGCAGAGGACCTCGTTATTTATTTCACCCTTAGTGTAGGTGCAAATAGTGTAAGCCAAAATCGCGTATGCGGTTATCACGTCAATCAAGAAGAAGCAGAGTATAGGAAAAAAATTTTATTTAAACACAAAAGTACATCCACGTCATTTGGACCGTCCGGAGAAATCAAGATATGGAGTCACAATCACTACATTTTAGGTTTGCGACTGTATAGAAGTACTCACTCAGGTGAGATAAAGAGTACTGCGTAGAAAAAAATTGCCAGGACAACACTTGCGCAGTGATTTTTGTAACCACCTAAACAACACCTAAACAAAATTGAATGCATATAGAAAACATTTAAAGGCAAGAAGCTATAGTCTCGGCACGTTTAGTTACCTTAACTTCTCTCCGATTTAAAAACTAAATAATTGAATAAATGACTTTCTGCATGACGAAATAAGCAGGGCGGATTGAAATAGAAGCACAAGCCGAGACTGTACGATATTTGCATTAAACATTATTTAGCTTTGGCGTTTTTGTTTTTGTTATAAAATATGTTTTACGAACCACATTCAACTATTATTATTTATATTAGTTTTCTACACTTGATTTGGACAAGGTGGAAATGGTACAAGGTGGATACCGAAGTCGGTGCAGAGTAGTTACAGCGAAAGTGAGAAATCCATTTTTACAGCTTCTGTAGCGTGCTTGGAAAAATACGCCTAGCCTCTTTGCTTGCCGTTCTCTTAGTACCTGAAAACCCCTTAGAACCAGAAACTGGTTAAAGCTCGGACAATGACAGATATAACCTCTATTTCATAGAAGACGAACTTCATGACCGCTTTCGATGCTTTTTGCGCCCCTTTGCTTGGTGATCCGACAAGCAATCATTTTGTTCTTATTTTTCGTCTGCTTGTAAGAAAAAATTCCCCATGTAACGTAAGCGGCACCTATGCTCTCTTTTCCAGGAGAAGTGAGCTTTGCTTAAATGCGATCCATCTGACCAGCTTCATATATCGCCGCAAGAACAGCGCAAGTTCAGAAATGAAGTAAAACTTAACTTACTCTAGTACCTTCGGTAAAGATGAGAGCTAAAATTTAAAACACAACAACCATTACAACGTTTTTAAAAGCATTGTGCATAAAAATAAAATATTTCATTGAAACAATTTTCAGTCATTCATTTAAATTTTCTAACCTTTGGCTTAGTATGATTTACAGAATTTTATGTAGTGGTGGCCAAAGTAATAACATAAATTAATTTTTCCTCGCAGAGTTGAAGTTCTGCATAACTCAGTATTTGCATGCCACAATCGTAAATACATAAGCATTGAAAAATTTTTACATCCGATTAACTGAATAGTTTCGTATTTTGGTAGCATAAATTATAAATACAAAAACAAGTACTTAGTTGTTTGACATTCGCCAACAAAACAGCTGCAACTACAATATATATTTTTTGTTTGAAAAGCTCTACCCAATAAGCAGTTAAGGTTGAGTTTAACTTGAGGACAAGTTGAGAACTAACGCACATCTAAAATCTTCTGCACCGATTCTAAATAAATCCTATATAGGAAAACCTAGGTTTCTAAGTGTTGTTGGACGCTTTTTTTTCGTGTTTTTGTTTTTTGTCGAGACAGACTAGCAAGTAAATACATCACTCCGACACAATTAAGTCCATTGGACTGCACTCGGGTTCACTTTTTCATTTTCTTTAGATCTTGTGGTGCCAAAGAGCCAAGATGGTCGCTTCTTTACACAGCAGCGCCAAAGACCTCAAGCCTGATTCGAGCGAAGGCTGGGCAGACGCACAGAAAGTGGTCCGCCGTCTCATCCTCCTCTCCATATGCTGGGCAGAGAGCACTGTCTGGGATGCCCACCTTTTCCATGTGCTTTGCCCATAGTAAGTGACCCGTTATCAGTCCAACCAGCCTCCTACAGTCCCCTCCGCTTAGTGACAGGAGGAACTACGACAGTTGGTCCGATATGACAGGTAACATCAGTTTGTCCATCTGTAGCCTCTCTCAGCCTGCAAAGCTCGCTTGTGTGTTAGAGCAACCCGTTTGCAACCCGTTGGCTTTGATGGCTGCAGATGGGAGTGGCAGAAAGGGCTCCGGGACAAGGAAGTGGGCCTTAGAGCCCATGCTAGCTAAAGAGGCAGAGATCTCGTTACCCGCTATACCCACCCCGAGAGAACAGTGTTTGCCGGGCTTATTTTCTGAGTTTGACCACAGTTGAGCCGCTGGCAGCACCACACTGTATCTCTTGTCAAGCACAACTCTGAATGGCATGGAGTCAAGGGGCACGGCGAGGATCGTTGGATCGAAGTCCATGCCTACTTTGTTTTCCAATGCTGGACAGGCGCCGTACCAATTCCCATTGTGTTTCAGCCTGCAGATGGCCTTCAAGGCCCCTCTTTGGATGAAAACATCAAGTGGTGGTAGACTAACCAGAACATCTATTGCCGGGCCTGAAGTAGTAGGAAAAGCTTCGGTGCAAGAGATGACCACAGCGCGTTGTAGCTTCGATAAAGTCATCCTGACTCCCGCGAAAGAGAGTCTATTCATCCAGACCACTGATGCATAGGTGATCATAGGTCTTATCATAGCCATGAAGATCCATAGGGTTTTGCTAGGAGAAAGACCCCACGTTTTCCCAAAAAACTCTTGCACTGCCAGAAGGCTGCCAAGGCTTTGGATGTCTTTGTTGTAACGTGTGATTTCCAGAGGAGTTTACTATCGAGGATTACTCCAAGATATTTGTGTTATTTGGATAGCTTGATTGTGACTCCTTTTAGCTTAGTCCATCAAGCTTCCTCCTCCTACTCCTTTCTGTACTTTCCTACAGATGTTCATATGCGAAGGGCCTGTTACCAAACAGGCAACGTCGTCCACATATACTTGTGCGTATACTCCCGAGTCGTTTAAGATGGTGAGCAGAGGATCGATCACCATGCAATAGAGCAATGGAGACAGCATAGATCTTCCTGTTTATACTTTTACAAGATTCTCAATTGAAGAAAGGGTTCAGATATCAATTCCAGATCTATACAGAATTCAACTTGAGAATTATAAGTGAACGGTGCTGGCACTGATTCTATATATTCCACCTATTAATATACAGGTATATATTAAAGAGTTAGCAGCCTAATTTGCTTCGATGATTAAAGAAGAAACGCGTATGGTCATGCATCAGTTCTACTATCCGTGAAACACTGGAAAGACGCACCGAAAACAGACTATCTGGATCGGAACCAAGTTAGATCGGAACAAAGAAATACGAATACCGGACAGAAAGGATTGGCAGATCAGAGTCATAGCAGATGATAGTGGTCACCCTATTAATACTGACGACTCGAAGATGGACAATGACACTGTATCGGGAGTGTACAACAATTATTCTTAAATTGCTCCTTTAGACTCCCATATCGGGAGGCCAGGCTCAGATCTACGCTATAGACAAAGCAGCATAAAAGACAAGACCAATGACCTTAACTCCGGCAAAACTTAACATTTTTTTTTCAAAACTATGTTTTTTGAACTGGTGGTCACTGTAACTGAAAAACTGCTTGGTAGATTTCAGGAGGATTTTTTTTCAAAAATTTCAATTTTGTTTCTCGGTTTTGCTCTCGAAAATCTGAAAAACATTTCCTGAGGTCGCCTCCAAGGACTTGTGTTGATCACCACAAGGGACTTCTAGAGGAACGGGCTTCACACAAACAGCGATAACTTTTACAATTATTATTATTATTTTTTTTTTTGGAAATTTTGCTAAAGTCAAGTCGAAACATGATATATTAAAGTTATGTTTTTATTTTTGTAAAATAATGCAATTGACTAGCAAAAAAAATTATTAAAAATCATCATCAGAGCCCCTAGTCCCTTAAGAATACAAGAGCTCGCTCTCGCTTATTCAAAAACACAACACCACACTCTGTTGGGTCCCCGGCCACTCTGGAGTGGAGCGAAATGAAAGAGCGGTTGAGCGTGCAAGGAAATGCTCTGAGCTGGACCTTCAGCGAGTGGTAGAGGACATAAACATTCCTCTAAATGAACTCCGCACTGCGATGGACTTGAGCGTAATTCTTCCTAGTGTTGAAATCATTTGGAAAATGATGATCGACATCCGTATAAAAACTATAAAATTCCAAAAGCGTCGAAAAATCAGTTTATGGCGCTTGCTGGGCATTTATTCAGTGCCAATTAAAGCACGTTTTGCCGTTTATGTGTTTTTACGCCAATTGACAGATCGACAACATAATATTATATGTGTAAGCTCTTGGCCAACAACAAAATGTAACAATTGTTAGAAAAAAAGGAACAAACCAATAACAAAAAGCATAGAAAAAGTTGTGCAATAAATTTTGCTTTTCAACTTTTGCACAACTTTTTGCGTTACATACACACACATTTCACAACAAAAACAACCTCAAATTTATATTTCTTTGTTGCTATTCCTCTATTACAGCTGTAGCTACATTTCTATGGCACTTTTTACATGCGAATGCAAGTGTAAGTACATCTAAAAAAGGACGCGTAAGTGCAGTTGAAAAGTAGTTTTTTGCAAATTTTCAAATACATAAATAAGAGTAGAAATAAATTTTTGGCTGCACAACTGAGCATTTGTATGTTGGCCAACAAATTTGTGGGAGTGAAAGTAGCTGCAATACTGCTTATTAGTATTGCAAAGTGGTAAAAGGCAAACAAAACAAAAACAAACAAAAAAAAAAAACAAGAAAAATTGTGAATGCGTGAAATAAAATTGCAACGCCGGCAATCTATTGCCGATGCCTCTTTTATTATTATTTTTATTATTTTCATTTTATATTCCTTCATTTCGTTTTTCTTTGTTGCTATTGCCATATTTTGCCTTTGGACTGGCCATATTTTGAGGTCAACATACGCTCCCCGCTTCAGGCGCTTGCCCCTTACCGCCGTTGTTGCGTTATTTGGTTATGTTGTTATGTAGATGCCGCTTGCATTAGTCCATGTTGTGGCCAACGAATTCGCTGGCCATTGCTTGCTGTCACTGCCAATTTTGCAGCTGCCATTGTTACCGAAAGTGCTTGTGCAGCGCTTTGGCAATGTCGGTTTGTTGCTGTTGCCGCCATCGCTGCTGTTGCCGCTGCGCCGCTATTACATGATTATCTCGACAATGAGTGGGTTTGGTAGCCAAAATGTTTCTGCTGCACATACACAAATTATTATATTTATTGCTACTTTTTTGTTATTCCAAGCATTTATTGCGAAAAAGCTCAATTTTACAAATTATAGCTTGCGATATAAATAAGTAAATGTGCAGTTAAATGATTGGCCTGCCAGAGAGATGAAATAAATATAACTTAACGTAAATTGCAAATGGAAAGCTTAACTCAAACTTAGCAGTGAGTGGCTATTCGAGCTATCGGTTGCGAAATATGTATGTTTGTAGGTGCGTACGCGTATATGTACCTATGAAGGTATATGATGCAAACTATTCCAATATGTTTGGTTGAATGTTAAAATTGTAAAATTATAATTTCTATGTGCATATAAGTGTTGCTATAAATATTCGCATGAAGCAGCTAAGTGGCTATCGATATGAGCATGAAAATTTCATTTTCATATACAAACGCATCCCAATTGGAGTGGGGCATGGGGCTGAAAAGTCGCGGAAGACGAAAACACGTTTTTTTTGTTCTTCAAAATTAACTTAATTCAATCATTGTAGTGCCGCTCTAACATTTAAAATTCGACTTTTGTAGAAAGATTTATCTTTTGCTTCAAAATAGGCCTCAGTTTCAGCGATAAACGAATCACTGAGAGCCAGATATGGCGATTACGGTGGATATGGAAGCAATTCGAAGTTCAATTCATGGTCATTTTGATTGACTTGTTACACAGTGCGTCGTCTCCTAGGACACACCTAGGACTGCTGTAAACCCATTGTGATACCGCCAGGGCTGTCCCTTCTCCTCACTCTACATTGTCCTCTTTGAACCAATCTTTAATATTGGGTAGTCGAAAAAGTCTTTTCGTATTTCTAATAAAACTTCAACTCATTTTTTTATATTTAAAATGAACTTTATTAAACCAAATATGTACCATTTTGGTCAACCACCCTTTGCCATTTTTCTTCTAGAGACATTATTCCATCAGTGTAAAACTTTTGTGGTTTCTCGGCGAAAAACTGCGACAAGTTATTTTCACAGGCTTCTCTTGAAGCCAACTTTACTCCATTAAGGGAGTTCTGCATTGACCAAAACAAATGGTAGTCCGATGGTGCAAGGTCAGGGCTATATGGTGGATGCATCAAAACTCCTCAGCCAAGCTCTCCGAGTTTTTGCCGAGTCATCAAAGATGTGTGTGGCCTAGCGTTGTCCTGATGGAAGACGTCGCCCTTTCTGCTGATCAGTTCTGGCCGTTTTTTCCGATTGCTTGCTTCAATCTCATCAGTTGTTGACAGTAAAGTGTAGAATCAATAGTTCGAGCAGGCTGAAGCAGGAGCAGATCATAGTGGATGATTCCTTTCCAATCCCACCAAACACACAGCATAACCTTTCGAGGCGTCAATCCTGGCTTTGCGACCATTTGTTGAGCTTCACCACCCTTGCACCATGATCTTTTTCGCACATTATTGTCGTATTTGATCCACTTTTCGTCTCCTGTTACGATTCGCTTCAGAAATGGTTCGATTTCATTTCGTTTCAGCAAAGAATCGCAGATGTTAATTCGGTCCATTAAATTTTTCACAGACAATTCATTTGGTACCCAAACATCAAGCTTCTTTTTGTAACCAGCCTTTTTTAAATGGTTTAAAACCGTTTGATGATGAATGTTTAGTGTCTTGGCGATGTCATGGTAGCTTATGTGACGGTCCTGGTCAATCTTTTCCATAATTTCATCAACTTTTTCAACGACAGGTCGACCGGAGCGAGAGCCATCTTTCACATCTAAATTTCCAGAACGGAAGCGAGTGAACCATTGTTGTGCTACACGAACTGATACAGCATCGTCTCCGTAAACTTCACAAATTTCATTGGTGGCTTGCGTGGCATTCTTCTATTTTTTATACAAAAATTTCAAAATATAGCGAATTTCTTCATTATTTTCACTCATTTTTGAACAGCCATAACTTTTTTTCAACTTCTCCGAATTGAATTTTTTTTGGTTAAATGAAGCTTAAAATGTCACCTTTCTAACACCATATGATATGACACAATGTGATTGGTAGCACTGGAGATAGATGACTCCAACGACATCTATTGACAAAATACGAAAAGACTTTTTCGACTGCCCATTATATCTCAGTATAGGTACTGATTCGGCATCTATTGTCCATTACCCCATCGTCCCCTGTGCCTCGCTGCCGTGGGCATAGTCTTTAGTGCCCCGCTTATGCAGAGACTAGCACCCCTTTGAATGCTTTCTAAGCGTTTTACTGTTGTTACTCTTCCCCAACTGACAGTGTTATTCTCTCAAGGGTGGGGGGTTTGTGTTTTCTAGTGAACATAATTAGTTCTGTTTTGTTGGGACTTACCCCAAGACTACTCGATACAGCCCACCGGCTTACCTCGCTCAAAGCATTTTGCATTATATTTCAGAGGGTATCTGGGAATTTTCCTCTTATTAATATTACAACATCATCTGCCTAGGCCACTACGTATATCCTCCTTTCCTCTAAATTCTTTAACAATTGATTCTTTGCCAGTATCCACAGCAGAGGAGAAAGTACACCGCCCTGAGCGGACCACTGCGTATTGTCGAGTGGCCCAAAGTCAAACTTATGAACCTGCCTAATAGCAACTGTTCCGTAAATTTCACAAGGCCCTCGGCGACACCCAAATCAGTCATCGCACTTGTTATGGCCTCCGTTAGGATGTTGTTGAATGCGGCTTCTATGTCTAGGAAGGCTACCAAAGAATGCTCTTTATTGTCTATTGATTTCTCTATCTCTGTAACTAGTGAATTTAGTGTTGTCTCTGTGGATCTACCTTTAGAGTTGTGATCTCGCGAGTAGCGATGGTGTTAAGTTTTCTCTTATAAAGGTGTCTATTAATCGCCCTTTCGTCTTTAATAGAAATGATGAAAGCCTAATAGGTCTGAAGTTTTTAGGTTTCGTATGCAAGCTCCTACCAGCCTTTGGTATAAAAACTACGCTGACTTCTCTCCACCTAAGGGGTCGTAATTTAGTAATAATGTTACTCTGAATATGGTTATCTGACATTTCATAATGTTGGCCATTTTCTTTTGTTGTTGCGCAAGGATTATCCCATCTGGTTCCGGTGTTTTGTATGGTTGGAAGTTTTCTACAGCCCAAGTTATCTTGGCTTCTCTGACAATGTTGAAGATATCGGAACCTAGTACCGCATCCGAAGTTGAACTATTGGTGGTTATCGCTTCTCTAAACTACCCTGTCATGGGCGATGCTACGGCTACTAACATACCGGTCAACTTCGCTTATTTCCGTTATTTTATCGACGTTTTCTTTAGCATGAAACTGGCGTTAGTGATTCTGCTGTTTGTTTGATGGTTGCGAGTTTTGGGCCAAGTCACTGAGTTCAGCTTGAGTGTCGAAATTCTTTTCATCTGTCGCAAATTCACTGTCATATATGTCATGTATATTGGGTTGAGGAATAAGAAAACTTTTATTTAAACAAAAAATAATAATTATTTCAATAAGTTAATCGATTATATATTCGCCGTTGCTATTTACAACCTCTTCCCACCTTTCGACTAATTTGTTGATGCTGTTCCGCCCAAAATCCCCTGGTGTCAAAAAAGTTGTTGAGCCAGTTTTTAAGGACCTCTTTGTTATTGAAGGTAACGCCTGACAAGGGGCGGAAAAGATGATAATTGGTCGGTGCAAGGTCCGCAGAATACGGCGGATGCTGAAGTGCCTCACATTCGAGCTCTTGGAGTGCGGCTTTGACGACTTGCGCAACATGGGGTCTGGCGTTGTCGTGAAGGAGTATGTTTTGACCAAGTCGATTAGGTCTTTTCAGTCGAATAGTCTCATTCATGCGGTGTAGCTGGGCAATGTAGAACTCCTTGTTGATCGGCCCAGTCCCACCAAACACATATCATGATCGTGTTTGGATGAAGATCCGGCTTGACTCTCGACTTTGGTGTATCTCCTGGAGCCACGCACTCCTTTCTTTGCCTTATATTGATGTATAGGGACTATTTTTCATCTCCCGTGACGATTCGGTGCAATAAGCGCTGTTTATGATCGCACGATGGCAAGATGCTAAGAAGAAATTTGAAAACGACTTTTATTGTTTTTTTTTCGTTGACCTCGTGAGGCTCACAGGCTCCCGATTTTTTGGTAAATCCCAATGAATGAAGATGATTGAGAATCGTTTTAAGATCGCCGTTAACTTTTTTTCGCCAATTCACTACTGGTTTGGCGTTCTCCTTCAAAAGTGATTTGAGACGTTTTTCATCGAATTCAGAAGGTCTTCCGCTGCTGGGCGTGTCATCAAGTCTAAGTCGACTTTTTTGAACTTTGTAAACTATTTTCGTGGCACCTTCTCCATACACGTTTGCAAATGTCCCGGGCTGCTCCGTTGACTTCCATGAAAAGCAAACAAGAGCAGGTATCGAAAATGCTGATTTTTGCCTCCTGGCTATTCCATTTCTAAGCCTAATTTCAAAACTAATAAAAAATTAAATAACTCAAAAATACAATTAACATAGTTTTGTAGAGCAGAAAGAGTTCTATCGAAAGAATACTTACCCTTTGCCAAACAGCAAACAGTTGAATTGGCAACAATTATTCCAGTAGCTCTTATTTTCTCTAGCCTAAAAGAGTTTAAGCATACAATTTCAGCCTATTTGTTGGTATATTTTGCGTCTATTCACGCACATCTCAGTTCCATCTTCAATTTCTTTCACACAGTAAGTTCACACCTACATTTTCATCATTATTACACTACTTCTGAAGATGAGATTTCCTGCTGGGTATTTATGTAAATACTTTTTTCAGTATTTCTACAAATTGCTTGCTTCATCTTTTTCACATTGAAAATCAGTAGCTGCCACTAAACTCACGGAATGTAGAATCAAATAAAGTTTTGCGATATTATGTCTGCATATCAATTAGAGAATGCGTGTCTGTTGTGAAAAAGTTTTTATTTACTTCAAGTCACGTAGTTGAGTAGTGATTTCTATGCTGGCAAAATGCTTGCCATGCATTTGTACGCCATCAGAAACCAGTTTTTATGAGAGTAACGCAAAGAGTAGAATCGGCAATCGTTGTTAGCCAATCGTGTAACGAAGTTCTTAGTTCTATGCTTGTATGTGTATGCGTATGGGTGCAAACTTGGAGCTAATGTTAAGTGTAGATTTATCTTAAGAATTTATTGACCAGAGAACTACTTTACACTAAGTGATAAATTTTCCGACATATAAGGCAAAAACTGCGTTAAAAATTTTTTTTAAGCATTTTCGTGGTTTAAATTTCCAATTTTATGCTCTTTTTATTCTCTTTGTTTTACAATCATTGAATCATACGAAAGTTACCTAAAACTCTAGTTTTACTGAACTTATAGTATGTAGGTACGTCTCGCAAATGGTTAGCCGACTGTTTATTGTCTGTAATTCTACAAACATTGGTCGTATCTCCATCGATTGTTCTGCCAGGCAACATAAACTTTATAGTGTCTCTATATTTCAAAAAATTTAAATATAGAGGCTATGTGGCATGAAAGATTTTATTTTGCAACAAAGTCGCCTCTTAGCACGATGCACTCCATAGAACATCTCTACTATTTGTTGATGGCGTCCAACTAATCGATGCGTTCTCTTACCGCCGAGTAATTTCTTTATGTTATATGAGAGAGGTCTCAGAGATCTGCTATCGGGCCATGGGCATCTCCCTGACTGTTATTAAAGGCGAATCGCGCAACTTATTTCTCGGTGAAGCGCAGACAAGATGGAGCTCCTTTTCTTCATGTGCTATTTCGGAAACCCTGTGGCCTCAGTACAATAGACGAAGATTTCAGAAAGTCTTAAGGATTCCGCGCCATGCAATTTCCAAACTCATAACTGTATTAACCGGTCATTGGACGAGCGGCACACACGCGGAGAAGCTACGCTTATCGTTTTAGCCACTTGGGGGAAGAGAAGCTTTCAGAGAAGGCGGCTTTTGAGCATTTTCTCTGTAAATGTCCGGATTCGGCAGCTAGACGATTTAGGTCGATGATTCTTTTTTTGGCGGCCTGGAGCAGCGCGCCGTCCTAGATCCCATTTCATCAACAGCTCGGGCTGTCTCTAGATATCTACGAGTTGGAGGTCTTATAATGGTATTAAAAAAGAGTTTTAGTCCTACTTGGGGAGTATCAGAGTTGTACTTCAACGATTCCACCTACCTACGTACCTATCAGAGAGAAATTTCTAACTTCGTTTTGCTTTTGGCACTACGAATTTGTGGGCTGGTAGCGCTTAGCCGGCTTCCGCAGCTTTGTAGTTCCTCAGTACCGATTTTGTGATAGAGATCTTCATCTTCTATCTGAATTTGACTGCTGTCAGTATGTAGAAGATTAGAAAAGTGTTTTAAACAACAGTTAGCAGCTCGACGTCCATATCCCTACAATAATTTTTACGATCTTAAAATCGTTTGTAAACACCCGAAATTTTTGATAGAAGTGTTTTGGACGTATTTTCGGTCTGCCAAGCTCCTCGCACTCATTCGTTTAGGGTATCTCCCTTTTTTCTTTGAATAATTCGTCTCTATTCCTATTTTATTTCGAAACTCTATGGGCCAGCGACAAGCGAAACAACTCCAAAATGTCGGATAGAGGAATTTCTGTTAAGCTACTTAGCAAAGCAAAGTAGACTTAAGGCTTTTAATTGGTTACTTTACAGGCTATTGTAGGCTACTGTATCCCCAACGGATATTGCCATCGTCCAAGCTTCTGCGCCGTAAGTTAGGACGGGCATAATAGACTTCCTTCACTTGGTCAAAATTAATGTCTCCGACCTACAACTTCGACGCCCAATTATCGAACTCACGGCATTGGATGTGGCCATACGATTTCAATGCTTAAATCAACTCAATCTTATACTGATGTAGACCCAAAATACTGGGAAATAAGCTTGGTTAACTCTTCGGCCATGCCATTTCTGTGCGGTGCTTCTTGATTTCATACCAATCTCTGTCTAGTTAGTGGTTTAATGTTTCAAAGAATGTACGCTCAAAGTTTTCCATGAATTTACTACGCACTGAAGTCATGATGATGGCGGTACCTCACTTACATTTATGGTGGGCATGATAACGTTGTCCTATAAATGGGGATACTTTTTCTTATGGGTCTCGAACATGTGTGCCATATTGGCAGCCACTAAACCTATCTAAAATAATATCGCGGCACTATGTGAAAGACGAATGTTTCAATGAGAAGAAGATTGAGATGGTGGATAACGCATTTTCCAATGGATGCCTTGCTTCCGGCTAACTCTGGCTTCTCAAAATGAGTAGACATCAAAATGTTTAGCGCTATCTCAAGAACAAAATAAGTAATTTAAAGTATGTCTTACCATAATCAACTGATTTCAATATTTGATGCTTCCAGTTCACATAGACCCTGCGACAAAATACGGTGGCTAATTTGGACTGTGAAAGTGGCATGCAAAGTTCGTAGAATTTTTCTAATTTTTGTATAAAGTCTGAAACTGTGATTCAAATGATTTTTATTAGACAATGAGCTGTACTTTCATAAAAAATAATGAGTATTCTAAAAACAAAAACAAAAATACTCAAAACTGGTAAAAATCTTGATGATGTGCTATCGTCGTATTGTCGAGAGATAATCTGACGATTAACGACTTCCGACAGCACATCAACACACAACAGTAAACGAACTATGTATGTGATCATATAATCATATTTGTATCTTGAAAAATTCTTCATTGAATCTTTGCAGTTAAACATCCGGATACCCGTAATTTATCAGCTAGTACTTCAGTGCCAGATAAGTCGTTAAAAAGTGCAGCAAACAGCAATAATAATCACGATATGAAATGAGTAGATTTAACAAGTAAACCATAAATATTTAAATACAATTTTTTTGTTGAATATTTTACAGTTTGTCTGCTGTTGCTATTCGGTCAAAGCATCGTGACTGCAATTTAATTTATTTACAATTTATACAACCCGCATAATTATTTCGAAGCATTGCGATGATGAGTAATAATCAAAGAGGGGATGGAGTTACGGATCCAAAAGCCAAAGTGAAAGCCATGCAGCAGCTTAAGCAGAAGTTTAGAATGCGGAAAACTTATACAGAGAGGATCGAATACGCACAAATACGAGTATAGCGTAGGGTAATAGGAGTGAACACTGTGAGACAACTCAGCCTTGTTTATGTATGTAAGCGTATGCTTGTATGTACTTTCGGCCCTTGACTTTTGACATCGTTATGCTTGTTCAGATTTCGGCCGGAGCTACAGTCGTGCGCAAAGGTTTAAGACTATTCGAATTGAAGTTGAAATTTTTGCAAAGTTTGAAATATTCTGAATTCAAAAAGGGGGGTACAACAGATGTTTCAGGTTGCAGTGCTGAATCACCTCATACAGGGTCAATATTCGACGGACCCATCTGGCAACCCTGTATCTTTTGACAGAGACGTCAGATTGCTTAATGACATACCGCGTTGGAAGCGTCAATTCAAGCAGATTTTTACCATGGAACAGTACACGCCACGAGTGCTCCCAAGTTTTTGAAATTTACATACAACAAAAGAAGTCCCTTGTGAAAGGTCAATGTGCGTATAAAAAATTAAATAATGTGAAAAGTGCGTGAGAATATTGCTCTTGTACGGGCCAGTGTTGAGACGTCGCCAAGGACATCCTAAAATCGCCGCTCTCAGCAGTTGGGCATTGCTCGGACCACTTTACAACGAATTTTCCGCATTGATTTGCATTTATTCTCGTATAAGATTCAATATCAATCAAACGCAAAGATTGTTGCCTGTGGAATAGGCTCGTCCAATGGAATGGGCCCAAAAAATACATGGGTCCGTCGAATATGGGCAACCCTGTAGGTAGTTAGGTAGGTGAAATGGTAGCACTAAAGCGCCGTTTTCAGACCTCTAACGGGCAGATACCTACCGCCAACTAGAGTTGTTAATGTAATGGAGAAGGTTGATGGGATTTAGGTTGGAGCACTGCGCCAGGCTGTCGAAGAAAGAAGATTTCAATGACCTTAATCGGCTAGCTGTGCTTAATAGTCTCCTACTCGGAAAGATCCTCACAACTTCTGCAATGGGGATTCAATTTTCT
Source organism: Anastrepha obliqua (assembly GCF_027943255.1). Lineage (NCBI taxonomy): Eukaryota > Metazoa > Arthropoda > Insecta > Diptera > Tephritidae > Anastrepha > Anastrepha obliqua. Next base: position 56,458,541 of record NC_072893.1, on the reverse strand, counting down.
ATTGTACTGGGGCCAAAGGGCTTTCGAAACAGCACATGAAGAAATAGAGCTCTCTGTTCTGCGCTCTTCTGAAAAATGTGTTGTGCAATTCCCCTTTAACACGGAAGGTGACTTCTGAAACCAATTTAGAATACCCTTTTCTGGCAAGGTTATTACCAATTTCATTCCCTCTATGTTCTTATGTGCTGGAACCCAGATCAGGAGTTGACCAGTTTCGATTTGCACCATGGCGTCGTCAGTGTCGTAATTCCGTTTTGTTTTTCTTTGAGGGAGGGCTTTCTACGTTGCGGTTTCGAAAACCAGCACACAATCAGATATCCTGGGTTGCTTCGCGTTCTCTGTTCGAAAGCTGCCAAGAGGATAATTGACACCTCGCTTTAGTGCTCGATTTTTAGGTTTAAAAAATTTGCGATTTATGTCGAGAGTTATCATATTTTTTTTGACTATTATTTAGTTCTCGGTATGCGGCCTGGATACAAATACATAACAAAAACGTGTATTAACAATTTTTATTAAAATTGTTGTCTGCGGAAGGTGTCACTTTCCACTAGCGATGCGCAGTTCTGTGTATTTAAAGAATCGGTTCTGTTGAGTCCGGTTTCAAGGACAACCGAGTATTTGGAAAGTTCTGGCTCTTGAAAAAGTGTTAAATAGAAATAGCTCCTTTCGAAATGGCCAAACAAATGATTATAAACAATTTTTACGAAATTTCAATTTCTTCCTTTCTCGATTTCAACTAATGATTGCTGTACGATTTTTTCTATGCGAAAGCTCTAAAATCATCATTGGCGTCTTCGTTGGATGCGGTGGTACGAGTGTTTGCCTGTCACCGACCAAGTCAAGAACTAACGTAATCGTGTATGCTTTGGTTCGTTTTCGTAAATGTTGCTCGCCCCTTCACTTATCTCATTTTGAAATTGGATTGCTTGCAAATGGAAAATTTATAGTTTTCAAACAAAAAAAAAACGTCATAAGCTGCCAATTCAGCATTTTAGTGGCGGCTTACTGAAGTCGTAAAAATATGGATGAGTTCCAAATCTGATTATTTTCGGGAACATATCGGAAAAATTAAGCCGCCGTGTAAATGGCGTCGTATTATAAAATGAGAAGCAGCTGGTCAATTATGTTTTCAACGAAGCTTATATAACAGTGGCCTTAGACTTTTGCGCGTGACTGTACGTTTTTGTGTGTGTGGCTACTGCGAAGTTACATTTGCTGGCATGAAATTCTTAATGTATCCAGTTATTTGGTAAATATATTCACACAATACTTGTGTATGTATGTATTTGTTTGTAACTTTGGCGTTTTGCAACCAGGGTCTTACGTTCCTGCTACAAACCAGCAGGGAAATGCCAAAATTTGATTAATGGAAGCTGGCTGGAATTATGCTCGGCTGCTAATGCTGCTGATGCTGTTGCTTACGCTGTTGTTATGCATTGCCATTGACAATTAAAATATGTGTTGCTAGACTTTTGTTGTTGTATTAATAGCAGGCTTTATACATTTCATGACATGGATTAATCGCAAATATTTAATATTGGAAAATTGGCAAGAAATAAAAACATGGGTAAAATAAAAAAAAATGCAAATACGAATGCGAATACGAATGCCAATGCGAATACAAATACGACAAATTTAATTGCGGAGACGAATGCGAGTACAAATGCTAGTACCGTTAAGAATACTATTGAGAATTTACTTATAATTAGAAGAATTGGATATATTTTGTAAAAACAATTCAAAATCTCTTGCTTTTAAAGTTGCATATGGTTTTTCTTTATTAACTTTAACTGATTATTTTCTGCTGTTATGACTAGTCAGACAATTTTTCCTTCGAGCACACAGTTTCTAGAGACTATTTGCCTCTAACTTTTAATAGATGCCTATTTTCTCCATTTTTTTACTCTACACCTCTCAAGTCAAGTTCTTGTGACAATTTTCGCCTTCCATTTTAGCGAATTGCGGCATAATCTGCGCGATTTTATCCAATAATTTGTTGTTGTTGTTATTGCAGCAGCATAAACATTCTTCAATCAATTACAGGGTATAACGCTGGAGTGACAGTCCATGGTTGAATATAAATTCAGATCATTCCGGTAACGTAGAACCGACTGTCGTAGAACTAAAGAGTGTTTCAGTTCGCCAGTTGGGCGTCCTCTGGAATTCCTGTGATAGCATTTTGGAAAGCTTATGCGTTCAAAAAATCCTTTCTATCTCTTAGAAATTATAGTATTCCGAAATGTGTCGAATAAGTCAAAAATTCTGTTGAACGTTCCAAGCCTTGAGCTGTAACTTTATCGTGCAACTTCAGTGATTCCTTGCCGCTCATCGCCCAACGTCCCAAATCGTGTCTTAAGTATGCCAAGGAAGTGGAACTCTTCGTGAGATCTCGTCTAAACCTGGAGGACTTCTGGCAGCCCTCTACGTTCTCGCAGAGGCTTCTCCAAGAGTCCTTCTTAGCCTTCCTTTGTATATTCCTAGCCCTGCTTTATAGAGCTCCCATCCCGAGAGAGACCTAATTCTTTTAGCCCTGTTAAAAAGGCTCTAAGCTCAGAGAGCTCCGTTATCCACCTAGGCGGTTTTTCCTTTCTGGAAAAAGCTTTTATTGGACAAGGGCATTGTTGCAAGCTGAGGTGAAAGTTTCCACCAGTTCGTCGATCGTTTCTTCCGATAGATCTAGATTTTCTCCCGGTGCTTTGGGGAATAGGTTCAGCAGATTTCTGTTATATGCATCCCCGTCCGCCCTCCTCACGTTCCTGTAGTGGGATCTTATTGGACGAGTTTCAGTGAAAGGGAACTGAATATACCTATGGTCCGAGAAGGAGAGAGCGTTTAGCACCCTCTAATCTGAGATTCCGTTTATCAGTGAAGAAGAAGCCAGAGTGAGGTCAAGCACCTCTTCTCTGGCTGCGGTAATAAAAGCGGGGTCCTTACCCCTGTCACAGATAAGCAAGTCCTCGTTTAAAATATAATCAAAAAGTGACTCACCTCGTTCATTGATGTTTGAACTTCCCCAGCAGCTGTGATGGGAGTGTGCCGGTGTGTGCCAGTGCATATAATAACGCCGATTTTCCTGCGTTTTGCTTCAGCCAGGGTTTCCCTTAGCAGCGCCGTAGGTGGTTTCACCTCGTCGTCATGTGCCATAAAGACGGACATCAGCCATAGCTTTCCAGCAGGGCCCTCCAGGCTCACCATCACAAAGTCTTCATTGCTGAAATTAGGCAAAAAAAAATGAGTTAAGTTCCTTCCTGATGAGTATACAGGATCTTGGTTTACCTGTCCTGCTATACGCCACCAGTTTGTAGCTGAGCCAGAAGAAGCTGAGCCCAGAAATGCCGTTGCTGCTCAGCCACGGCTCCTCGATCAGGACTATATCAGCTCCACCTTGCTCAAGGTGAATAGGTAGGTTGGCGGACGCCGCCTTAGAGTATTGAAGATTTATCTGAAGAATAATCATCTTCCAAGATCCTCTCCAGCCCCCAAAGGACGGTGTCCTCGCTCTCCGAGGCCAGAAGCCTCTCCTCTTCCGCCCTGTCGCGGAACGACCCGATGCTTATGACGTACCCCGGTAAAGAGCGGACGTCAACAGCACTGTCACCCTCCGACGTGACGGATTCCACTTCCATGTCCACGAGAGCTTTCTCTAATGTGGGCCTTACTTCTCCCAGCACCTCCGGATGTACAGGGGCAGGGAGTCCAGTAGACCTTAAGATGGACTTTTAAATTTATGGAATGTGCAAAACATATTGTTATCCAGGTTTGACTCGTCCGTATTGAAAAGATCACGTTTCGACACCCATGACAGTGGCCAAAATAGGTGTTTGTTCCTTTGTTGAGGTCGCCAGTTAACTTGTGCGGCACATACAGCGTTTGACAAACTGCTTGCTGTGCTGTGCAATAATTTTTTTGAATGCAATTTTGGGCTGTGCTGCTTGCGCTACCTCAAATAACTCAGCTTCTTTGTTGTTATGTTTTGGCCGAGGTTCTCCTCCAATTTATGGCGTGCGTCTTTATGTGCTTCCGACTCCGAATGGCAGATATTTTTTATGAAGCGCTTTTCTATAACAGAAATACACTCGAAGGTTTGTTATTGCCTGCCGAGGGGCGACCGCTATTAGAAAACACTTTCCATCGTTTTGGTGTTTCATGCGCGGAAATTCGAACCTACGACAGCCGCCAACGACTTACGACAGCCATAGTAAAACACTGACTTTTTCTAAATCGTTGTAGCCATGCGACAATCTTCGCAATAAAGCGACAGCACAGCTTTGGCTTGGTTGGTATGGCTGTGAAAACTCTAATTTTCGCAACCAAGGTTTAGCCCAAGCAAATTAAATGACAAACTGAAAGTCCCACGGCAGCCGGTTCTACGTCACCGGAACAACTCGGATTTATATCTGGCCAAGAACTGTCCCTCCAGCTGCATTCCACGTAATTGTTTGGGGAATTTTAATCCGCTGCTACACCAACAACAAAAAATTTAAATAAATTTCCATCGCAATTTCAATAGCTCGATCCGTCTATCAGGCGGAGCTCAGCGATATGCGCGTACGATTTTTCAACGCAACTTTTATTTAAGCTTGAGTTGAGAATTGTAGAGATTAGAACAGGCCAAGAACTCCCGTTATTCAGCGTAAACGATGGTATATGTGGCCCATTCAATGTAATATTCTCAGAGAAGTAGCACAACGGCTTCTACAAGCAATAATTTTAAAGTTGGGCTATCTGTAGTGAAAGTTTGTGGGCTTGAGTGAGAAATATAGGCTACTAATAAATACTCAATCTGGACACGAATTATCAAAGTGACAGAAACATTGTGTTTTATTTTTTCAACTTTCAACCACCTCTCGGTAAACAAGGTCAAGAGTACTTGTCCTCATGAAGGGTATCAAATAAAATATTGAATTGAGCTCGAAGCGCTCCTTCACTATTCTAGCTGTTGTACTTGCTGTTATTCTTGTTAACGTCCTTCTTCTTGTTGCAATGGTTGTTTTTTGTGTTGTCTGCCTTGGCTGGATTTGCGTCGGAGTGCCAATTTCGGCAGCAATTGCCTGCTGTACCCTATGCATATACATGCATGCGTGCATGTGTTGTACAAACTGTAGTAGCAGCAACAGTAGGGAATTAGGTATGCATTCAGACAAACTCAAACAAACAAGCGAACAACATAAGAACATGTATGTATACATACATATGTTATACACCAATGTAAATGCATACACAGACATAACAACAACAAATTGTGCTGCGTTTTTCCGATGACGTTGCCATTGCAGCCTTTCTCCACTTTCAATGAGTGAGATTGATAAAAACGAAGAAGAAGAAGTAACAGCAACAAACAAAACTTGCACAACTTTGCCAGCATAGCCTTTGCTAGCTACGCTCTGTCGACTTATTTGCTCTTTAATGTAAATGCATACATATTTGCATGTGTAACTATAAACTTTTAATGTGTAATCGTATGTATTGTGTGTGTATGTTAGTGTCAGTGAGTGATGCATAATTGTATGCGCAAAGCCACTTTGGTCGCTACTTGTGCTGCCCCTTCTCTCTTGCTGCAACTCTCGCTCTCTTGTTCTTCGGCACTCATTTGCATTTGCTGTAAAGTGTTTGGTGAATTGTTGTTTTTCTTGCCTAACACTAACATAGATTTAATTGTCGGTATTGTTGTCGCCTGGCGGTACCATGCACCACAGCAGCGCTGACAGCAGCAGCACGAATGCTCTCATACAAATGGACGCGTACGAATTTGTTAATTATATTCGGTATGCATTTAATTGAAATGCCCTGGCATTTTACGGACCAGAAAATGTGGTTTTCCCTCAACAAAGCAGCACAACAAACCTACTATAACAATCATGTTGCTGCTGCTGCTGCTGTTAATAACGTCATATCCATCAGAGTTGCTTTAACTTAAGTGCTACGATTGATGTGGTTGCGTAGTTGTTGCTTTTGCAATCATTTCGTTCTTGTTCTTGTTGCAGTTGGCATTGAAATACAAGCGTTGATTGCGCAATTCATAAGGAATTTACCTTTTTGTCCGTTTTTGTGAATATATATATGAATGTATGTGTGTGTGTATTTCCCCTACTTAACATATATGGAAATTTTGAAATTTTTTACACGTTAGAATTTTTTCGTTGCACGAATGTGGATACTCTGTTGGATGTGATGGAAAAATATGAATGTGAAATACCTAATTATTTTTTTAATTAGCTGCTTTTGTTATTTATCTGGAATAGTTTAATCGAAATACTCAATTTTATTAACGTGTATTTTGTAGTAATTCTCTTTAAAACAAAATTCTAATATAATGGCACAGCTTAAAACAGCATAAATATTTTATTTTCTTAAAATTGTCTGCTCTCTCGCTGTATTTTACAAAAACATTGTAGAATTGCGTAGGAATAGTTACTACATTCACCAATTTCGCTAATAAACGGTAGCAAAGGGTTTCGGTTAGAGTTTTTTTCACTCTATTCACACTTTCTAAGTGTAAGAAGTTCATTCGCGTGCTTCCACACAAATTTATTTGCTGTTGCCAAAGGGAGTCACCTTTTGCAATTTTTTGCTAATTTTTATATGTTCTGACTGCCATTTTGGCCCTCGAGCGATTCAATGTTAAGCGATACAAGTATTTTTCACAAAATCTTTTACTGAAATTGGTTTATTTTGACTTGAACGTAATAGAAATAAACTGAACCAATTTTGAAAGAAAAAAAAATGAAATAATTTTGACATTTATTCAGTGCAGAAATGTTGGTAAGGACCTTTTTAAATTCAAATATCTTTGATTATTTTTAACATATTTTATAAATTTATGACAAAATTATTTTTTTACACAATTTATTTTTGTGGTTTAAAATTTATTTTAAAATTCAATTTATTTATTAAAAAATTTAATTTTTTTGTTCAAAATTTATATTGTTTTGGGATTTGTTTGTCGTTTTTGACGAACAACTTTACCGGAAGGACCCGTATTTATATCTGGCCAAGGACTATCACACCGACAGCGTTCACCGTACATGCATATTCCCCATGCTGCCACAACAACAACTATATTCGGTAATCCCTGAAAATTTCATCTTAGGATTCGATTAGCTTTTCAAGTTATATTCAAATAGGGAAAAATCAGTGCATAAGACTAATTTACCGAAGCGCCATCATATGCACTGGAAATTGATCGAAGCAGCCCTACAGAACGTAATTTTCTTTTCTCTGATGCGCTGTGCTTGACACGAAAAGTTAATGGAATCACAATATGAAACTTCCAAGGATTCGTGAGCACAGACTGAAGCTATTATTCAAATGATAAAAAACAAATTTGGTGAGGGGTGCTTTTAGCAAATGGAAACAAAGTTCTTACCAAAAATGTTTACAAAATGCTTACTAACAATTTTTACAAAATTTTTTTTTGAAAATTTATATTTTATTAAATTTTTACCAAAATTTTTTTTGAAAAATTATATTTTATCCTTAAACCAAATATTTTGAAAAGTTATATGACACTAGATGCTCTATACAAAAATTTTCAGCCTTAAATAAATCTCAAATGTATTAAATTTTTTTTCAAAATAGCCAAATTTTGTCAGTTTACTTCTTCTCATACTCACAAATAAAAACAAAATCCCCAAAAATTTTTAACAAAAATTTTTTTTTTATTTTCAAAAAATTTTTAACAAAAAAAGAACGAATTTTTTTTTAAAGGTTATATTTTATCATTAAACAAACTATTTTCAAAAGGCATATAACTTTACTCTATACCAAAATTTTCAGCCTTAAGGAAATCTCGTAATACAGTTTTTCTAAAAAAAGAAAAATTTGCCAGTTTAGTTCTTTTTATACTCCTAAATGCAAAAAAAATCCTCAAAAATGTTTAAGAAAAAATTATTTTTTTTTTTCGAAACAAAATTTTTGAAAAAGTATATTTTAAACAAAATATTTTGAAATGCTTAAAAACCAAAGGCATTTGACTTTAGAAGTTCTGTAATAAATTGTCAGCCTTAAATAAATCTCAAATGTATTATCTTTTTTTCAAAATAACAAAATTTTGTCAGCTTACATTTTGTTATACTCAAGGCTACACATATGCACAAATAAATCAAAAAAATTGAAGATCATTTCCAAAATACTTGGATTACTTGGCATTAAGTTGCTCTCTGGCATCTTTTACAACCATTTGCTAAGTAAATCAGAACTCTATTCTTCTAACTTTGGCTGGACTTAATTTCGGTTCTGTTGCTGTTGTTATTGGATCAGAATAAAACATTCTTCAAAAATTGTTAGTCGGATAGAAATCTGGGTGTTTCTGATTTCATTGCCCCGTATGCAACTTGGTGGTCGATAAATTAGGCAGAGGCAGGAACCTTCCTTGATGAGCTCAAGCGAGACTTGAATGCCAGACCCAATGGATCTCATAAGCAGTAGCATTTTATTTTCACCATCTTTAGTAAACGGATGACGCATAGATGGCGCACAGTTTCAGCCTTGAAATTACAAAACTCATATCACCTGCATAAAACCTAAGGGAAGTTCTAGGATATTCTTGTTTCAAATAATATTCTGAGATAGCAATCTCAGAGTTGCTTACTTACTCAGAAAAATTATTTTTTTTTTGGTTCAGCAGCCACCTTGTGGCTCAAATAAAGAATACGCGTACTACTTCGCGATCTTAAATAACCCATTAAAGTATTAAAAAATCATTTTCTAAACTTCTTAAGCGGCCTTCAAATATTTAGTTGCCGTGCTTTTTAATTTGTGAGCCTAAGGTTCGGTCGATCAGGCGCAGCCACCAGCTTTTGAAGATGACTTTTAATTGAGCTCGAAATATTGACAAATAAATAAAAGCAATGTCGGCCTTGTGCTCTTAAAAAATACGAAAAATATAATAATAAAAAAAGAATGAAATAAAAATGCCAGCATTAGCTGATTTTGATTTAGATGAATCTCTCCGAAGAATATTTGTAAATATGACTTAATTCCGCACCAGAAGCCCAACTTAATAGCCTCTATGACTCAAAATTTGAGGTGCTGAGAGTAGTTTCCTCTCAATAACTCTCACTAAGGTCGAATGCCTTCAGTAGCTTTCTATCTGGCTTGAAAAACTTCTCAAGTCAACGAATTGATTTAAAAAAAGGTAGGATTTTGGAGCCTCTGAACCCTAATTTAACTTTAATCATTTCAATTTTCTTTCAATTATTCCAGTCCGCACTGCGAATACCAGCTTTCAATACGTAAAATTGGCTGAAAATTATAAATAACGCAGTTATTAAAATATACAAGACCTGAAGTACATAGCAAAAATATTGGCTGACAACGGTTGATTTCATTGCGACGCCTTTAAAATATTCGAACAGTAACAACATCAGTGAAAATGTAAAAAAAAAAAAATAAACAAATTTCGCGTTATTGACTATAAAAATAAAATGCTATTATTTCTAATTGCCAATTGTCGCTGTGGCACGTTGAATAGCCAAACAGGTTTTCCGTTACAACGACACGTTTCCTGTGAATACCAAACTCTATGAGCACCTTCGACTAATGCATCAAAAATACTTGGAAAGCAAAATAATTAAGTGGAGTGAGCAACAAAAATTTAAAAAAACCTAATAATAATTAATTGGTATTTTTACACCTATAATAAAAAAAAAACTGTACACACATGAAACTGCTTTAATAGTTTTGCATGATGCGATTTTTTGTTATATTCCACATTTTGCGAGATTTGCAAATGCAGTGAAAACCGGCTAAGTAAATTTTAGTGCTAAGCTGCTGAACCGAGCGAATTGGTGGCTGGTGTTTCATATGAAGTGAGAAGTGCTTGAAGTGAAGTGGGTGATGTGGTTGAGGTGAACAGGAATGTGGAGCGCAGGGCAGAAGTGCTAGCTACTGCGTGCTATTCGAGTGCAATAGTTGAAGGTGGGGAAAAAGAAAAAAAATATATGTATATTTACTTGAAGGATTGTGGCTGCGGCAAGTGCTGCTCAGGCATTTAAGTGCTTGGTGTGGATTTTGAATTTTTCAACCTTTTATTTTGTTTTTAGGTTTACTCCTTTTATTTATTATTTGCTATGCACCGAAATGCTCTATTGCCCTTGTGGCAGAAGTATTGATTTTTGTTTTCATTTTTTTTTTTGGATTTTACAAATGTATGTGCGCATTTACATACACATATACAGTGCGGTAAATAATTATAACGCGGGGCCTTATTGGGAAGTTTTGACAATTTATTTCTTTCTCGTTTCATTTTAATACTCTTTTTATGAAAAACATATATTATAGAATTTTGTGTAAATTAAGAAAAAATTCATAAAATTAAAAAAAATGTAATTACAATATTTAGAAAAGTTTTGTGTATAGCCGATTTTAATAGCCCATTGAATTTTTATATAATAAAGTACAAGTTTCAAGTAGTCCAAAAATTGCGCTGATTTTTGACACATTTTTGTGCTGACGGTGTTGACTGCTCTCTTCCACATAAGAAAAAATCCAAAAAAAAAGGCATATAAATAATTATAGAATTTTGTGTAAATGGAGAAGAAAATCATAAAATTAAAATTAAAAATTACAATATTTAGAAAAATGTTTGTCCGATTTTTATAGCCCATTGAATTTTGTTATAATAAAGTGCAAGTTTCAAGTAGTCCAAAAATTCCAAAAATTACGCTGATTTTTGACATTTTGTTGTGCTGACGCTGTTGGGTGCTTTCTTCCACATAAAAAAATATCGAGCAATTCTTATAACTTTTTGAAGGCATTTTTTATTGTTAATATTCGTACATTGGTCAGGGTAGGTTGGACGAGCTGTTTGTAATTTATTCCTGGACTTCCAGGTGTTACTCTACAAGTATCCAGGTTTTTTTTCTACGGCCGTCGCGTGTGTGCTAAAGTGTCATTAGTTTTTGGAATCGGATCATCAAGCACTGTTTAAGATACCTGAATAACAGTTGTCTGCTCTCTGCCCAGAACTCTATTGTATTCTGACTTATAGCATAGATACAAGTGTGAATCTTGCTATGCTAGTAAAGAAGCTGAGGGGAACTTTCACATTCGTTAATTGGGATAGATCTAAGGTCACAACAAAAATGCTACAACTCTATAACTTGGTTAACTTAACTGAAAAATTGTGACTGTTTTTTTATAATTAAAAGATTTTGATAAAATTTATTTCTTGTAATAATTCAAATATTTTTGTAGAAATAATTACAAATTTTTGTTTTGATAGTTTAATTTTTTTTTAATAATTTTGAATTTTTTTTAAAATAACATATACATACATACATTATGAAATTTTTTAAATTATTTTTTTTTTAAATAATTTAAATATTTTTATAAAATTTTTTCACTAATAAATATATTTTCTTCAACTTTTTTTTTCAAATTATTAAAAAAATATTTCATTAAAATTTATTTCATAAAACAAAATTCTTTAATATATTAAAAAAAAAAATTATATAATATACAATATAATTTTGTTTTTGCCTTTTTGTTAAAACGAGGTGCTCAATTTCATAGATATTTTATTTTTGTTGAATGTTGCAACCAGCATCTTATTTCTCAACGGTAACGTACAAAGAACTCTCCACTTAAAAAAATATTTTGTTTTATAATTAAAACATTTGTATAAAAAAATAGTTTATTTAAAAACATAATTTTAAATTTTAATATTTTTTAAATAAATTTTTAAATAATTAAAATATTTTTATTCAATTTTTTCTTTAATAATTTAAATTTTTTTTATAATTTTTTTTTATTTCAAAGTATTTAAAACATGCTTTTACAATTAAAAAAAAAATCTTTAATATATGTATTTAAAAAAAAATCGTATAGTATATAGTTTTGTTTTGTCTCTTAGTCTGTCTCTGTCTGTTCTGTCTCTTAATAATTAAAATATTTTTGTATAAACATTTTTTTTATGATTAAAAATTTTAGTTTTGATAATTTCAATTTTTTTTAATTATTTTGAAATTTTTTTAAATTACATAATTGTGGAATTTTTTTAAATTAAAATTTTTTTAAATAATTATAATGGTTTTATAAAATGTTTTCTTTAATAATTTCAATTTTTTTCTATTTTTTTTATTCCGAAGTATTAAAAAAATGTTTCATTAAAATTTGTTTATATATTTAATTTATAAAAAAAAATTTCTTTAATATATTAAAAAAAAATTATTTATATTAATTTTATATATTAATTATAAATTATAAAATTATATATATTAATTTTTATATATATTATAATTTTTTTTTTGACTTTTTGTTATTTTTCGCGGGGCTAATTTCCATAGATATTTTATTTTAGTTGAATGTTGCAACCAGCTTCTAATTTCTCAACGGCACTCAGGATAATCTAGAAAGAACTCCCCCTGTTTTGTTAAAGCATTTGTTTGAAAGTAAAGAATTTTCCTGCAGGGCATATCAATCGGTTTCTTTTGTTACTTCAAATAGTACTAATTCTTACTTGTTAATATTTACATTGTGTAAAATAAGTACCCGGAATTTAAAAAAAAAACACATTTTTTCATATTATTCATCATTATTTGTTGGATCGCCTTCAAAATAGGCTCCTTTTGAGCCGATACAAATATTCCAACGAACAACCCAGTCATCCATGGCCCGCTGGTAGGCCGGCGCCGGGATGGTCTTCAGCTCCTTTAGCGAATTTTTTTTAATGTCTTCAATCGACTCAAAACGCCTTCCCCGAAGTGGCAATTTTAGTTTTGGGAAGAGAAAAAAGTCACAGGGTGCGAGATCTGGCGAATACGGTGGCTGTTCGATAGTATTTATTAAGTTTTTGGTCTTGTATTCGCGTACAATCAAGGCTCGGTGCGATGGCGCGTTGTCGTCGTGCAGAATCCACGAATTGTCCTTCCACAATTCGGGCCGTTTACGGCGAATGGCTTCACGTAAACGCCTTAAAACGGATAAATAATATTCCTTATTAACCGTTTGGCCCTCTGGAAGGAACTCAGAGTGCACCACGCCTTGGTAATCAAAAAAAACCGTGAGCATAACCTTCACTTTTGACCGGCTTTGGCGTGGTTTTTTTGGATACGGCTCGTTCTCGAAGCGCCATTCAGACGATTGCTGACTGGTTTGCATATCGTACTCGTAGACCCATGTCTCATCACCAGTTATTATGCGTTTCATAAACGTAGGGTCCGTATTAGCTCGGGAAACCATGTCTTCAGAGACCTCCTTCCGATGCTCTTTTTGCAAAAATCCATAGTAAAATTCGCCAAGTAAACAAAAGATCAACTCACTTTGACTGCAGAATAAAACACACTAAGTAATAGATCCCGTTCTAATAAGGCTTGTGCATTCAAGGACATGTGTACCAACATGAAAAAACCAAATTTGAAGTGTCAGGTATTCCCGGGAGAGTTTAAATTATAAATTCCGGGTACTTATTTTACACAATGTATATGAAGTATTACTAATTGAAAATGAGTTTTCTAGATTTTGTAGAGTTTTTGCCATTTATATTTCCATTTTAAATATTTATGTATATAAAATTTTGGCAAAATTTTTTTAAATATATTTTTTTTTTCTCAAAGTATAGCTCATAGTCTAACCAAAACCATATATGTACATCTAACCTGTACCCTCGTACCGCTCTCAATGTTTACTGATTGACTTAAAACCCTTTGATAGCAGAGAATCTATTCTATCGTGCTCATTTCGTATTCGTATCATTTCTGGGTCTATTGATTGTCCTTTTCTTTAAGTAAAATTCAACTAATATTCCCAATACGAGGCTCCGACAGCACGAAACCTTTAAAATTGGCTTCTCGAGAACCAACTACGGGGTGAATGCTCCGATTTGCAGATTTAAATATGTTTTTCAATTTTTCTGGTGCTGATTTTACATGGCCTTAGTCAACCATCTTAAATCGTTTTATTCTTAGTAACTGCTAAACTATTGTACATTAGCTTAAATTACCATAGTCTGTAAGAATGTATCCATTCAAAGACAAATAAATAAATAAATAAATTTAGGATCTCTACAAAAGAGATTGGGAATTATATGGTTTTTGTGGGGCTGTAAGCTATGCATTAATTCAATTAAAAAAGCAAAAACAAAGTCGAAACTGTTCAAAATATTGATGTACTATCGCATATCGCGGTCTGTTTGTATGTATATTTAAGTGCATATGCCCATTCAATTATTTATTACAGGCTGTTTTAAACTACTTAACTTCATTTTATACTCTTTTGATTATTCAGCATATTTTGTTTCAACTTATTTCTACATCAACTTATACCTTTGTGTTTGTTTTTGTTTCTAAAGTCGGTTTCGCTTTTTTTTGAGAATTTCGTTTTCTATCAGCCGCGCAGTTTGTTAATTAATTTTACGATATTTTTATGCATATCTACTGTATTAAAAATGACATCATCTCGCACCTAAAAAATCCAGCTCTTTAAGATTTGAGCTACGAATAACTAACGTTTTACAGTGCCTTTTTTAGTTAATAGTAAAAGGGTTTACTGTAGAGATGAGCAATTATAGTTTTTGATTATATAGCCCAACACAACTTTTGAACCAAATACCAAACTATATGAGTACTTCTCCACAGGCTTATGCGGTACTAAATCTCAAGATATTGTGGCATAAAATGCAAAAATTTGTACTTTCCGCTGTGTTTGAGGTTATGTAACATCACGAGAAATATGTTTTTTCGCGGCATAGCGCCCATCCGAGCTCGTTCAGCTTGCCTAATGTTTGCCTTGCGGTATGAGGTCTTGCGTTGTCGTGGTGAAACAAAACTTTGCGTCTATTCACTAAAGACAGTCGATTTTTGTTAAGTGCCTCATTCAGGTTTGATAGCTGATGGGAATAATAATCAGCAGTTATCATCTGGTTTGGATCCAGAAGTTCATAATAAACAATACCGGTCATATCCCAACAAATAGACAGGAGAATCTTCTTGTGGTGAAGGCCATTTCTAGGGGTCGGTTCTGGTGTTTCATCTTTATCTAACCATTGGCGTTTACGAACAGGATTATTGTAAAGGACCCATTTTTCATCACCAGTAACGATACGGCTCAAAAAACTTTCATTTTCAAGCCGTTGCAGCAGCTGATAACACACATTCACTCTCTGCTGAAGGTTGGCGACGGAAAGTCTATGCGGAACCCATTTTCCCAGCTTTGAAACCTTTCCCAACTGAACCAGGTGCCTGTGAACTGTGAACTGTTCCATGCGATGAATTTAACCTCAGAGCTATCATATCGACTGTGAAATTTGGCTCAGCTTCCATGAGTTCGAGCAAGGCGTCGGAGTTAAGGACTTCAGGACGACCAGCGCGCGGGGCATCCCGTCCACGTCGCAGTTACCACTTCGGAATTTTGAAAACCACTTTTGCGCAGTCCTTACACTCACGGTATCCTCTCCGTGAACAATGTTTATTTCTCCAGCAGCAGTTGTTGCACTTTTACCACTTTTATAAAAAAAAATAAAAAATATGCCTCTTATACGCGTTCGAAGATTCCATTTTATTTTTTAACAACACGTGCTTCTATCCGCGATTAAAATCACTTGTTGAATGCACAATATATCAAAGAAAATATAAATAGTTCCGTTATACTCCGCGAATAATTTTTTGTATGTAAAAATCGTACAAAAGTGAAATTATGGGTAAAATACGCACGAACTTATGGACTTACCTGATATTTAAATAACACCTGCTATTGGGAAACCCTTTAGTATACATTACCACTCGGCAGGCAATGCCAAACCTCCATCTGCATTTTGTCATGAAAAAGCTCCTCGCAAAGAACCGTTTGCCATTCGGAGTCGGCTTGAAACTGTAGGCCCCCCATATTTCTGGAACAACATCAAAACGCACGCCACAAATAGGAGGAGGAGAGCACCTCCCAAAAGAGGTGTGTACGCGCCAATTGATGTTTTTTGTTTTTATATGTGGATCTGAGGGAAATTTCGACTGTATTAAATTCGAAAAAAGTGAACAAAACACAAAAAGAAACATGAAGTCTCCCAACATTGCTAAGGTTTTCAAGCATTGAATCCATTTTTTACGCTAAAAACAAAAACAAATAAGAACTCAATTCACAAAAAATAAAACAAGAACTCAAATCTGTTGACGAAGAGCGTCATATGCCGGTTGTTCTGGGAACTTTTTTATCAAGGTGGTATTTTGTTCGAATAATCACATTAGTTTTCAGAAAACTAGAAATAGTACTGTACGCATTGAGGCAACAATGATCGGCAGTGAGCTGTTGAAACTCTAGACCAAGTTAATAAAAAATAAAAAAATGTTTACAAGTTTGTGTTAACTAATTCCATATTGCCCTGAATATTTTTAAATATTTTTTGTAATTTTTTTTCTTTGAAACCATGAGAGCAAATTTAAATAATTCATTAACGACTTTGGGAACTCCTTCCATTAATCAACACCCTTAATTTTAATATCAACAATTTATGGCATAGCTCCCAATGAGCCTTATTTTGAATTGTAATTAAAACGTTTTAAAATTCTCAAAACAAGTTTTTCACCTTTGAAGTTTACCGTTCCATGCCTACACATACATACATATGTATATACGCATACGAATGTAATTCTTGGAAAATTAGTGTATAATGCAAATAAAAATATTAAAAAAAGTAAGCTTGTTTTTTTTTGTTTTTTGTTTTTTGTTTTTTGTTTTTTGTTTTTTGTTTTTTGTCTTTTATTTTTTATTTTTTATTTTTATATTTTATTTTTTATTTTTATTTTTTATTTTTATTTTTTATTTTTATTTTTATTTTTTATTTTTATTTTTTATTTTTATTTTTTATTTTTATTTTTTATTTCTCACTCTTCATTTTATATTTATGTCTGCTAAAAAGGGAAACGAACTAAAAACAAATCTCGGCTTATACTTCTTTTCGCTTTCGTGGTTATTTCTTCCACTTAGTTTTTTGCTCTCCCTGTTTGTGTATTATTCACTTTCATTCCCATTTTTTCACTCCTTCTCTCCCTCTCTCTCTCTAACTAAATCTTGTTGATCTCTCCTCATATTCTTCAACCCCCTTCGCCTACCTTTATGTCAATAATTTCATTGCGCTTACTACAGTTATGACCAACACAATTATTTAATCGAGGCCATTTAAATTTGCTAAGTTAGCCTTTTCATTGCACCGTTCGTTGTGTGCTTCTATACACTTGCCCATATTCTTGTTTTCATTTCCCATTCCTAATACTTGTTTACTTCCATTCCACGCCAGGTATTTGTAGTTCTGCTAAGCGAAATTTATGAAAAATTACGTTTTTGCACCTGACTGGCTGATTAAGTAGTTTTGTTCGAAAAATTACGTCACCTGAACGGAAACACTCGAAAATTGGCAAACAAGTTCTAGAATTTCAATTTATTTACTCACTCACATGTATTTACGATCAGGCGACCATCGTCTGCCTTCAATAGCGGCCGCTACGTTGGGGCTCCCTTGGCCATGGGCTAACATGAAATTGAGGTCTCTGGTCTAGAGTTTTAATCTGGCTTTATAACATAATTACAAGGTGAAGTCCAAAATAAACAAGTCTGAGTTAAAATAGAAACGACAGGAGCTTTGTTCTGATAACTTCTAGATAACTGGGGAAGTCAACTTCTAGTTTATTTATTCAAAATAGTCCTCTCTGGCCTCGAAACACTTTTGTTTTGCGCGATCTAAGCCTTTTCGAAAGAGTGTTTCTGGTCATTGACCGGAATGTCCTTCAGGATGTCGGTACAAACCTTTTGGAAGGCCTCTATGGACGCAAAAAGTTTTCCTTTTATAGCCAAACGCAATTTTCCGAATAGGTAGAAGTCACAGCGAATATCAGGCGAATTCGATGAGTGATTGATGGTTAAAATGCAATTTGTAGTAAAAAAGTCACTCACAAGAGTGGATTGATTCAGTTCATGTTGGAAACACCACGTTTTATCATCAGTTGCAATGTTGTAAAGCAAGTTCTTGTCGTTTCTCGCCTCTTAAATGAGTTCTTCCGAATAATGAATACTGAGCATTTTTTGGTCTTCAATTAATTTGTGCGGAATGAAACGTGCACAATGATCAGTTATCCGATTCCATGAATTTCAACAATGATTTCGGTTCAGTTTTGATAAATTTATGTGCTCACAACCATTTCTGAAACGTGTAAACCACTCATAAACTCGGGCACGAGTTCGCCAATCATCGCCATAAACTTTTTTCATCAATTCAAATGTTTCGGTAAACGATTTACCGATTTTAAAACAAAATTTGATATTATCTCTTGGTTCGATACTCATTTTTGTACCAATGGCTCAAACATACTGACACTTTAGACGCAATAACTTCGCTTCCACCGCACCGAATGTCACCAATCTTTCACTTGAAGTCAGCTAGGGATGTAACTTCCAACGCACTAAGAAATGCCGTTGCAAGTGTCGTAATCAGATTGAGGTTTTCGGACTACAAGTTAGACTTAAGCTATGGACACTCTAGTATCTTTCGAAACTTTGAGCTCATCACCATGATGAGTGATCGGTGTTCATCTTCACCCGGTCCAATCGACACTTTTTCCATGTATATTTCTGCAAGGGAGCAGTGAGTAAGGTGCAGCATTTGGAGACAGGGCATGGCAAACATGTTTACGAATGGGTCGAAGTTGACAGTAAGAGTTGGTGAGCAGTATTCTGTGAGAGTTCCTTATTAAGCTGAGACTTAGGTTACTAGACCATTGCTCTCGCCGATCTTTTAGATATTTTGGCTCTCACTTTACTGCTACACTCTTGGATATAGCAGATCAGACATCACAGACCTGATGGATTTCATCGAGAGCTTGAGGCGATTAATGCGAATGTAATGAGGCCATCGTTCGGTCGTCATCTTCCTGTCCCATAGAAAAAATTTTTTTTTAGAAAATTGTGAAGAGTCCACAATGGGAAATACAGAATCTTGCCTTTAAATATAGAACAGAATTTATTTGAAATAACTTGCGCGGCTGCCTTTATAGTAGTCCATTTTTTCAAGCCAGTTCTTCTGCATATTTAAGAGAGTGTCAGCAATTATCTCAAAAATGGCAGCTTTGATTTCATGTTCAACGTTTGATTCGTCCACGGAGGATTGGCGTAACATTTATTCTTAAAGGTGTCTCGCCAATCCTTGTATGCAGAGATGGCTCTTAGCTCCAAGGCGCGCTTAGCGGCCGCGTCTATTCTGCACATCTGGGAAACTGTTTTAGCTTTCGGCTCCCTGACTAGGGGAGTCTTTTCAGGCTGAACTATGTAATCCAAATAACTAAGGACGTGACGCTGCTACTCGGAAGTGATATCCACATTTTCCGCCTGACGGTCAGGCGGTCATAAAATCGGAAAAGTCGACCACTTTCATTGTAGCTATGAAATACTGCACATCTCTTAAGGAGATGGCTGCGCCATTTCACACAAATGTAATATGGGTCCCAGGCCATTGAGACAGCGAAGGGAGTTGTGGTGTGGATGAACCAGCGGAACTCGGCACCAAAGTACTTGATGATTAGGTAGTCAACTCCATAGACATATAGCTTTACCTTTAAAGACACGCAAGCTACTTGTTTTTGAGAAATTCGTGAGAATAGTGGTCGATTCATGGTGCGACGAGCATACCGGCATTCCTAGAACTCCACAACAAGCGTTTCAGGCGTTTTGGCTTGGAGCTCTTTTTTCAACCGGCAAGTCTTATGATGAAATAAAGCGCCTCGAATGCTTGATGTGGAGTTTTAGCTTTAATGCTTAGCGCACAGAATCTCGGCCGCCTTGAGAAAAATATATTCTTAGCAAAGTAATTTCTGTTATAACGAGCCACTGACACGGCCAGAGGCTAGGCGTGCAGACTCATTAATTTTAGAAGAAGTTGTCGCGATGAAGAAGAGAAAGTGAGGATTTTGCACCTGCTGTGTCACTGTTGTCCTGCTCTATCCAGATGAAGATTCGTCATTCTAAGTAGACAATTCTTGAATGAGTTGGATGATCTTAAAAAATTAAATAAATAAATGGCGCGTACACTTCTGTTAAATGTTTGGCCGAGCTCCTTCTCCTATATATTTGGGGCGTGCGTCTTAATGTTGTTCCGCAAATGGATTCTTTAAGCCGACTCTAAGCGGCAAATTTTTTTTTATGATGAGATTTTCCATGGCAAAAATACACGCGGAGGTTTGCCAATGCCTGCCGAGGGGCAACCGCTGTAGAAAAAAAAAATGTTCTGTTATTTTGTGGTTTCATGCATGTAGATTCGAATCTGCGTGCTGCTGAATGATAGTCACGCAACAATCCATTCGGCTGCTGTGGCCGTTGGATGATCTCAGTGCTGTAGAAATTACTGATCTTCTGAAGGTTTTGATCAGTTCATACTAGTTTTGGGTGTGAATTCTATAGTAGACAACTGCTGTAGCCTAATCTAGTCTAACGCTGTGCCACAAAAATTAGTCTAATCGAGTCAAATCGCAGTTTTTCGACGGCCAATTGAAATCTTCGTTTCGGCTGATTATTCGTTTTCGATTTTAGATACTCTATTTTGGTACTTCTCTACCAGAAAAGTAACCGATTTTGTTAGTTTTAATCATAACCTAAATTTTTCACACATCATGGAGCTTATTTTAGCTGTTAAAAAAAACATATATTAATAACTCAAACGCCAAGCGCTAGATGGACCACCTTGTATAATACATTTTTTCGGCTAAGGCAGTAGCTCTGATTGAAGATATTAAGCTATTATTTTACGGGCAATGATAATTACATTTTGTAAACAAAGCGAACGGCGGAGAGCAAGAAAATTACAGTAAAATTCATATCACTTATTTTACTAATGACCACAATCAGCCTATAAATGCCCTCAAGCTCTAAGTAAGTCCATTGTTAGCTTAACTCAAATAAATAAATTTAATAAATGACGTGTTTTTATGAACAAAGAAATATGTCATTACGCAGATAATACGAAAACAACAATAGTTTGCAGATAGAATTACAAAAGCGAGCGGAAAGAAAGCGACATGTGAGGCTTAAGTTTGCGAGCGTTTGAAAAAGGTATTTTCAAACTTATGGCATTTTGACACGAATATCCTAAAAGTAAGTACGAGTATTACATACTGCTTTGACTATATCTAAGTGCATATGTTGGGGAGGGGAAAAAAGTAAATTCAAAGATTCAATAGCTCGTTAGTGAACCCAACGAGCCAACAAAAGAGCCAAATGTTGTGAGTTCTCCGCGTTCGTAAAGCACAATGGAAATATGAAAATGAAAAAAAAAAATGCATTAAATGAAAAGTAAAAGGAACACAACGAGCAAATAAGTAAACCTAGTTATAGTTTCTTAAGTACTTCCGCTTGTTTAGGAAACTTTTGTCTGCTCATTGCGCAAAAAACGAGAGCGGTGGAAATACGAGTACATAGCAAGAAAAAGAGCACCACGCACATAGTTTGTTGATAAATAATAAACACAACAACAGCCACGAGCTGGTAGTAGAAGCGCAGCAGCAGCAGCGCGAGCAGCAATGACAGGACGATAATGGTGAAAATTGGGGAAAAAATAGAAAAGTTAAAAAAAGGCGCAACGCTGATGTTGAACCGGACGATGACAAGAAAACGCGAAATAAAGAGCTGAGGCCAAGTTGAAACCTACGGAGCCGAGTAAGTTGAAGCGCTGAAGCGCTGAACTACGCTGAGACAAGTAAAGCCCGGTTGAACTACATAAAAGTGTCTAAACTGGAGCAAAGATGGAGTAAATTCGAAAAAAAGTAAAAAGGCTCCAAAATGAAAAAAAGGCAAAAGTAAGCATAAAACAAAAGAAACCACCGCCGTTGGCAGATGAAAGAGAATAACTAAAGTAAGAAGCGAATAACTACGAAAAAATAACAAAAAAATCACTAAAAAAACAACCGAAGGGTATGCAAAGCAACATTAGTAACAACAGCTGAAATATATAAAAGCAATAAAAAGGTAAAAAAGGCAAAGCAAATAGTGGAAGTCGGAAGAAAAAATACAAAAAATTTAAAAAAGCAACAAAGCGCAACGTAACACAAACACAACAAATGACTGTAAAGTAAGAATGACAACACAGTAAAAAGATTTACTATGAACTTTAACGATTTACAACGGAAAAGTCAAAAGTATTACTAAATGGCAACATAAATAATAGAGCACAGAACTGCGCGTACATACATACATATGAACACATGTATAGCCGTGCAGGAAAGGGTTAGGCGTCAAAATAAGGTGTAAAGCGTGATGCAAAAGAGGATGTAGGGAGTTTCTAAGTTTCATAATTTTTGTTCGTAAAGCTAGCAGTGTTGCCATATTGCTAGCAGTTAAATATAAGTTATGGTATTTCGAAATTTAAAAATGTGTCATATTACAAAACTATTTACCGACTTCTTTGCATTGGTAACTTGCAAATGCGCTACTCATTTTTTATTTTCTTTTTATTAAGTTTGCGAAGTTGAACTTGAATTGAAGCAAAGAGAGTTGAAAAAAATATATATACAATTTTCAATCTTGTAGATATAGGGTTTTTTAATAGGTGCGCTTCAACTTTTTTCCGATAGGGAGGGCGAACGACGCAATATTTTTTATTTTTCGCTTGTCATTTGTAAACTTCATTAGTATACATTTCATCATGGAACGCTACACACTTGAGCAACGATTGCAAATCGTGCAAATTTTTTATGAAAATAATCGTTCTGTTGCTGCTACTTTAAGAGCATTACGGCCATTTTACGGTCCATTTAACAAGCCGTCCCGTTTTGGGGTTATGTGCAGTCGTTGGTCTACAGTAACAAGCCGGCGACGATTTGTGAGCTCAGAGCCAATATTGAACGCGAAATTGCTGGAATTTCGGCCGATTTATGCAAAAGAGTGATCGAAAATTGGGTTCAACGATTGGACTTCGTGAAACGTGCACGCGGTGGTCGTGCGAAAGAAATCGAATTTCATACTTAAATGTATATGTTCAAACTCGATAATAAAAAAAAAATTAGTTAAAAAAGTCAAACCGTTTGTGTTTTATTCAAAAAAGTTCAAAAGTTGAAGCGCTCTTACTGAAAAACCCTATATATTTCGATAAAGATCCTCTAGTACAAGCAAAAGTCAAATGGCTAGATTATGTTAGGTTGGGTTGAGTGGCCTTAGCCTGAATAGTCCCATTCTGATACCACTGGAGCCCGTGATTTACACTTCTCTGAATCTTCTCTGGACCAAAAAACCTGTCGATTTAATGAATTTTGTTAATTTCGGCAACTCTATTTGAGAGATCTCTTCAATGCTTCTTCGATTCTGTCAAGAAAGGCGAATGCGAGCGTGGAGAGCCTTTTTTCTGTATATAGCAATGCATTCTCTTGTTTAATGTCTTGAAAGCTTCGACAAAAGTCATTATGTAGTACCACCTGTCTATTTGTATGCCTTCCAATTCGTCTTGTCGAGACGATAGGGGTATTATCGTATATCTTATATCCCGTCGCCTAAGATTCAGTAGCGATTTTGTGCGGCCGTGGTACCGTTTTGCCCAAATTTGCCCGCTTATTTGGCGAAGAATGTGGTGGCCTATGCGGGAGCATAGGGTCTCGACAAGACTCAGTGTTGCGTTGGTTTCGTTAATCTATTTTGCTTTCTGGCAGGGTAGGTGATTAGACTGCCGCTATCAGTCCTAAATAGTGGGAATGCCCACCTGTCGTTGCTTAGGAACAAGACTTTCTAACTGCTTAGATCGTCATCTGTGTTTCAAATTTTTCTGTCAGAAGGATCACACAAACGGTTGAGAACTTTACCAAATTTTGGTGTGTCTGAGCATTATCTGGGTGAAAATTTCGTGTTGTTCCTTCCCTTGCAAGCTGCTCCCTCTGCTTTGGTGTATTTACTCCTAAAATAAAACTTCTAGCGCAAGTCTATCATTTGAAGAAATTAGAAATATTGTTCCGATATGCGTTCCAATAACTTCATACGAATGCAAGCCTATGACACCCATATGTTCGCCATGGCCGTTGAGTCTTGAAAAGCGAACAAAGTAAGCTCCAGAAGACACTAAGATTCATGCATTTGGTTGCTCACTTTTAACCCACACCTGAGGATATATCAAACTTCGACATTAGCTATTCAGCATTTTCACATCCGCAGTTCCGAATCATCATCATTCAAATATCTCTCACAAGACCAGTTCTTTTTCTTCCACCCTTTTGCACTTGTTGGCACCACAATTGGCGTAGTATCCGTTCTTCCAGGTGAAACCATCTAACCAAACTTAACTTGACCAAAAGTATTTGTTTCAACTATTTCGTTTATTTTGAGGTCGGCTTGGAAATAAAAGCAGATAATCCATGTTAAAAAAAATATATATATATAAAGATTGTCGGACTACTTTGTTTTAAAGTAAATATTCGTAATTAATGCCATGTTCAAAAGTTTAATTTCCTACAGGCGTAGTGCACATACACACCGGTACATATAAATATGCAAGCTTATTGAGATTTTCCAGCATATCTTACTGGGTTATTTTTGTGCTTTATACTTGCGCATATACAAACTTCCCTACCAGCTGGACAATGAAATAAAAAAACTCCTACACACACATACATTTTTACACAACAAAGGTGTAAGCACACACATTCATACATATGTGCACATACTCGCATAAGCTCGCCAACGACATCACTATTTTACCATGCAGTTGACATCGATGCTAAGTCGACAGCACAGTCGTCGAAGCGCACATATAGTGGAAGAGTAGCGAAATTATGGGAAAGGAGAAGTGGTGTGCTTTTAATTCGGCCAAATGGTGGAAGCATTGTTGTTGGTTGTTACTAACAGTTTGGTTTCTAGGAACCAATAGCCAAATGGCTGCTTAGTTGCTGGCTCTGCCTTGACTACGAACATATAGAGTAGAGTGCGATGCTAGTGAGCAAATGACTAACTCCAAAGTCAGCGCAGTCGGCTCTCATTGTTGCTCTCGTTTGACATACCCATAGCCTGGGGGATCGTGGCTTAGAATTTGAACGTACTATGTATGACTGCAACGCTGTAGATTGGAAAAAAATTCCCTAACTATTTTGAACCCAACAAATCTGGAGCGACAATAAATGCACAAAAAGTATTAACTAAAAAGGCGATATGAATTTGCACAGAGCGCCATAAAATTGCTGCAACATAATGACGAGAAAATGCAACACGATAAACAGGAAAAATAATAGAAAAAAGTATAAGCAAGAAAAGGGGGAAATACTTTGAAGGAAAATAATAACAATAACAAAGAGAAAATACAAATACGCATGTGAGCATGTGTCGTAACAGTTTGGTTCCTCACAGTTGTGCAGCAAATAAAATTAGTGCAACAAATGAGCACAGAGTGTCACTTATAATGTTTATAAAAAAAAAAACGTCAATTGTGTTATAAGGCAGTGAAACTGCAATTGAACAGCAGGAAAGTACGCCAAATGAGAGCATCAAAAGATTGCATCCTGAGCGTTCCATTTTTTCGGAAATCTGACATACAAATGTGCCCCCCTTATGTGTTCTTCCTTTTAAGCGTTTTTGTTGCAACTGCAGCTGATTGTTAGCGCTGATTGCATCCTCGCTTGCTATTGTTGTTAGGCCTTCTTAGTAAGATCTGATGGGAAATTATTGAGAAGCTGCATAAAGGCCTAGCCAATATATAAGCAGAAACGTATTAAACTTTCTTAACTCAACTAAATTTTTCTATACCTACCTTTTATATGGAAAACTGTGCAATCGAATTATACAAACTATCAAAAATTACAAGGCTGCTCATATAAGAACATATTCTTGGGCTCTCAACCATTAAATGGGTTAAAAAAATAAATATGTATCTGCCATTAGGTGTCTAGCATTAGTATGTAGGTATGTAGAATGGAATAGTTTTTTAAAACCTAATAACCTCTGAATCCAAGTATGGCTTTATCAGCTTAAGAAATCTGTTGACGAGTATGCATTTGAGGTGTTACCTCTTTACCGGCTTATATTCTTATGGGTCGCTCTGGGCGGCAGTAATGTGCGTGGCAACAAAATCTGCTAATAGCTAACGGTAAAGTGGGCGTACGAGTATATGGTACGTAAGTGCTGCACCACATGAGTGGGTAGCAAGAATAGGTATACTCGGTGTTCGTTGGCAGTGGTAGCTAACCTGATATGCAGCACAAAAGCGAAAACTAAAAGCAAAATTACTAAACGCAAAGTGGTACTAATAATAGGGTAACTAATGCAATTATGAAATGCTAGAAGCCCACGAGGAGAAATAGTCATTGTTATTCGAATGGCTAAATTGCGTGCCTGTAATGAAATATAATGAAATAAACTAACGTACAAAACATAGTAATAATAAATCAGGAAACTAAATGAAATAAAAAAAATTTACAAAAACAAAAAAAAAACAGTAAAATGAAGTAAAACAAAATAAAATAAAGAAAAATAAAATCAAAGTCAAAAAATAAATTAAAAACATAATAAAATAAGATGAAATGGTAAAATAAAACTAAGCATGCGAATAAAATTAAATAAAGAGAAAATAAAAAAAAGCGAAAATAAAATAAAATAAAATAAAATAACACTTTTCGCAAAATTTAAAACTACGTACATATTTTCTAAGCAGCGAGTCTCATCTATTTAAAGCTATCGCTGTGGCAGATAATGGATTTACCCCGCTCAGTTTGATGAAGCATGATTTCTCAGTACCATCCCCATGATCTCGAAATGGAATGTACAGACGCACAATCATCCAATTTATGGTTGAAAAGAGGAAAACTATTTTCTTATAACAGAAGATTTCGCAATCGCTATTCAGCACCGAGTTATTCCAACAAGAGATTTCCGTAGGCCGATACCTGGCGAGGCAATAGAAGATAGGTGCCGAAGGTGCGGCATTTACGGTGAAACAATCGACCATGTAATTGCTGGATGTAGCGTACTTGACCCGGTTAATATGTCATGAGAAGTCTTGTATTTTAAATATGAACCAAAGGCAATATTGGAAAATGCAAATTTTAAACTGTACTGGGACAGATCAAAGCGCAGCTGCCAACAAACCTGACATAATCTTGTTCGACAAGATAAATAAAACAATCGAAGTAATAGATATAGCGGTGCCCTTAATCGCAACATCCAAAGCACATACTCCACCAAAATATCGAAGTATGCAGCTTTGGCCATAGAACTGAAACGTATGTACGAAGCGAGGGAAGTGAATATAATTCCAATAAATATATCGTCCACTGGATTAGTGTCTAAGCATTTAATAATTAAAAAGTTGAAGAAGTATGACTGCCAACACCTCTTAGAAGATATGCAGAAGTCGACCATACTGGACACATGTGCAATAGTTCGTAGATTTTTAAATATTTAAGCAATAGTAATCGCATGGGCGTAGAACTTGGACTACGCTCCACCAGAGCACAATCCCTTGAAAATTTTATCCGGTATGTGTAATCTCCGGCAATAGCCGAGATGGATTAAGCTCAAATAAAATAAAATAAGAAACCTGACATCATCTTGTTCGACAAGATATATAAAACAATCGAAGTAATCGAAAAGAAAAATAAAAAAATTAAATTAAGTTAAATTGAAAAAAGTTAGTGTAAAATAAATAAATAAATGAAGATATAATAAAATTAATAAAAAATGAAAAAAAACACAGCGGTTTCTGAAACTAGCCTCAGTTAGTTAGCTTTGCCTTAATAACGGACAACCCTCTGAACTGAAAATTCTTAGAAGCATACGAATAATGAGAAGAAGTGCGTACTTTTCTTCAGAATTCGCAATGCAGAATTTCGCTGAATACAATTTTAGGCACCATAATTTTGTTACACAGAATTTTGTAGCCAACTGAAAATAATAACGTAAGAAAAAAATAAAAAATGAATGTAGAAAAAAAAACAAAAAAATAGAAATTAAGAAATTAAAGAAACAAAATATTAAAACAATTAAAGTACGAGGAAACAAAGAAAAGAAAACTAAAAAAAATTTTGACGTAACCAAAAAAAAAACAATATATATGCAAACACAATAAATTATAAAGAGAAATAAAGAAAGTAAAGAAAAATACAAAAAAAAAACAAAAAATTAAATTAAAACACAGAAGATAAAACTGAAAAGAATTAAATGCTGTACCAAAAATAAAAAAATTATTTAATGTAAAAAAAAATTTAAAGAAAATAAATGGGAAAAATAATAGGACTATGAATAAGTTCGTGCGGTTTTTTTCGAAATTTGAAACTTTATTGACGTAAAATGGTTACAAATTTAATATTCAAAGTATTGTCCATCGCTTACTACTACTTTTTCCCATCTTTCTGGCAATTCACGGATTCCCTTTGTGAAAAATTCGGTCGGTTTTGCCGCAATCCACGAATCGATCCATTTTTTGACTTCATCGTAATTACGGAAGTGCTGGTCAGCCAGGCCATGTTGCATCGATCGGAAGAGATAGTAATCGGATGGCGCAAGGTCTGGACTATACGGCGGGTGGGGTAGGACATCCCATTTGAGCGTTTCCAAGTATGTTTTGACCACTTGTGCAACATGTGGCCGAGCATTGTCATGTTGCAAAATAACTTTGTCGTGTCTATCGGCGTATTGCGGCCGTTTTTCTCGCAGTGCTCGGCTCAAACGCATCAATTGTCGTCGGTAGACATCCCCCGTAATCGTTTCATTCGGTTTCAGTAGCTCATAATACACAACACCCAGCTGGTCCCACCAGATACACAGCATAACCTTCAGGCCATGAATATTCTGCGCCGACGTCGATGTTGAAGCATGGCCAGGGTATCCATACGTTGTCCGACGTTTTGGATTGTCGTAATGGACCCACTTTTCATCGCCAGTCACAATTCGATGCAAAAAACCCTTTCTTTTGTGCCGTTGAAGCAGTTGTTCGCATGCCATAAAACGGCGTTCAACGTCTCTTGGCTTCAATTCATACGGCACCCAATGGCCTACCTTTCGGATCATTCCCATGGCTTTTAAACGTTTGGAAATGGTTGATTGATCAACTCCCAAAGTTTTTGCAACCTCTTCTTGCGTTTGAGCCGGATCTTGATCGAGCAATTCCTCCAATTCGGTATCCATGAACTTTGGCGGCGCACCCTCGCGTTCTTCGTCTTCCAAGCCAAAATCACCACTTTTAAAGCGTGCAAACCACTTCTGGCACGTTCGCTCAGCTAGAGCATGCTCACCATAAACTTCCACCAAGACACGATGACTTTCGGCTGCTTTTTTCTTCATATTAAAGAATTCCCCGCAAAAACACATTATTTGGCACGAAATTCGACATTTTCAAGTGTGGTAAAAATATTGTTGTTTACGCTTCAAATAAAAAACTTATACTGACGTTTGTGCCTTACGACAGTAGCTCTCCAATGAATGTTTGGAAATGTGGATCGATGGAATAATAATCAAGTTACGCCATCTGTTGTAAAACCGCACGAACTTACTCATAGTCCTATTATTAAAAAATTAAAATATGACGAAAAAAGTAAAAGAAAGAAAAGAACATTAAAAGAAAATAAAATGAAAATATGAGTAACAAAAGAAAAAATAATAATAATAGTAATAATAAAAGCAATACTACAAAATTTGACTAAAACCAAAACAAAAAAATAACTAAAGTGAAATAACAAAATTCAATAAAAGAACTAAAAATATGCAATAAATTCAAGGAACCTATAATAAAAAAAGAAGAAATAAAGAAAATGAAGAGAAAAAAAACATTAAATAATGAAAGTATGAGGAAACAAAGAAAAGAAAACTAAACAAAAATTAAAACGTAAGAAAAAACAAATAAATGAAAAAAATAGTATAAAAATAGAATAAAGAGAAAAAACTATTAAACAGTTAAAGTACGAGGAAACAAAGTAAAACATAGAACTTAAATCTAAAAAAAAGAATTAAATGCTATACCAAAAAAAATTAATTAATTAGTATAATAAAATTAAAAAAAAAATTAAAACGAATTAAAGAGGAAAAATACTACAAAATTAAAATGTGATGAAATAAAGTAAAAGAAAGAAAAGAAAAATATAGAAAAATAAAATTAAAAATTTAATAACAAAAAAAGAAAACAAAAAAAATAATAAATGCAATACCACAAAATTTAACTAAAACCAAAAACAAAAATAAGAAATATAATTAAAGTGAAATAAAAAAATTCAATAAAATCCTTAAAAATATGCAATAAATTCAAGAAAACTATAATAATAAAAAAAGAGATAAAGAAAATGAAGTTAAAAAAAATATTAACAAAATTAATGCATGAGGAAACAAAGTAGAAAAAAATAATTAAAAAAAAGGTATACAAAAAAAAATAATATTTAATGCAAAAAAATAAAAAAATTAAAAGAAAATAAAAGGAAAAAATAGAATGACAAAAATAAAATTAACGAAAAATAAAGTGAAAAATTTAATAACAAAAAAAACAACAATAAATTAAAAAAGTAAAACAAAAATTTAATAACAAAGAAAAAAAACAATAAAGGCAATACCACAAAATTTGACTAAAACCAAATTTAAAAAAAATTAAAGTAAAATTTAAGTGAAATAAAGAAATTAAACAAAAAAATAAATAAAAAAATATGTAATAAATTGCAAGAAGCTATAATTTTCGCGTATTCGTTCTTTTCATTATAACCATAACATATTTCTTCCTTAAAATACATACACACAGAAATTTCTTTTGCTGCATTGAACTGCTATTTTTAGAGTCACGTAGAGCAGTTTGCACCTTTCACGCCAATCGTTTTGCATATAAAACTCCTTTTAAGTTAAAGAGAAAAAAGAAAATACCACTTACCAAAGCACAATAAATCAACGCAAGCGTAAGCAAGTGAATGTATGTATGTATGTATGTAAATACATATATATGTGCATATAAGAACAGGCATTTTTTTGTGAAAGTAAAGATGTTTTATTTTAAATTTATTGCTTTCTGATTTGGTGCTCAATATACAGGTTGCTTTATTATTGCTATCACTTCTTTTATAACAAATTTTGGGGTATAGGATTGTTTTAGTAAACATAAAACGCTAGTTTGCAATTATTTTTCCAATACTTAGGGTAATTTTTTTTTAAATTTCACATTACAATTTTTATCATACGATTTTATATTAATCTAGGTATTTCATGAAAAGTAAAACATAAGAAATATTTATATAAACTCTTCCGTTTTATTTTTTTTTAGGATCTTAATGAGAAATATTTTCAATGAAATCAAATTCAAGTTGGCTGCTGATCTGACTAGCAAATCGATGGAGGTAAGTGATAATTTTCTTGAATATTATTTTATAAAAATGAAAATTACTACCCTACCGATGCTACTTGTTTAGCATGCCTTGAACCTACTATATTTATTTCAAGTGATCCACGTATTTTGACAATTCGTCAATTCGCCAATTTTTCTAAAAATTTGTATTTTTGCAGCCCAAAAAAAATTTTGAAAAAATTTTACAATTTTGTGACTTATTCAATCGTGAAATGCTTTTAGTACAGCGTGAAATCTTTTATTTTTTTAGCATTGCTATAATTTTTGTTTTAATTTTTTCAGAATCAGAGATAAAAATTTGCCACAAAGTGCAAAGTGAATACCTTTTTTAAAAAATAAATAAATAATTGACGCTTACTTCTTTTGTTGGCCGTGGCACTTCATCCTATTTGTGGTGTGCGTATTGATGTTGTTCCCCAAATGGGAGGAACTACAGTTTTAAGCCAACTTCGAGCGTCAGTTAATTTTTTTTATGAGTAGCTTTTCCATGGCAGAAATACACTCCGAGGTTTGCTATTGCCTGCAGAGGGACGACCGCTATTCGGAAACACTTTTTCTATCATTTCGTAGTCTTGCACCAACCCATTCAGCTACGGCGACTGCCACATTTCAATAGCAATGGGTTTTTGTCCGCTTCTTACGAGGAGTAGTGCGTTCGAAATCCCAGTTGTCAGGCCACCAATGCGCAGGAATGTGCTGCGACAATGGTTAACAAATGATTATAAGCTATGTATGGCAGATACTCAAACAAGCCAAGTTTCACAACCGTACAGAAGAACTGATTTGATAGTCGAATTAAAAATCCTTACCTTAGTGCTTCAAGTACTTTTAATATTAACATTTGTATCAATCATCGTTGCGCCATCTGGTAGGTAAATGTATCGACGCTTTCGGCATGTTCACCGTATACTGCAAAATTGTTTGCCTGTGAGGTGTTTATTTATTGTATTTAGTTTTATCCACATTTATACGTAGTCCGGCGTGCTCTGCGTCTAAACTGAGGTCATCAAGTTTCTTTTGCATGTATCCGTTGTGCTGTGAAAGCAGGGCAATATCGTCAGCGTAGTCGGGGTCTTCCTGGTGTATCATAGTAATAGGATTCAGAGAACTTCTCTTCCTGAGCTGGTGTCAAGGGCGTTATTTAGCATATCTTCAAATACCATACAAAGTTACAGTGGCGATAATATGCAGCATTGCTTCACTCCTACTACTGGCGCATTTGGCGCGGATAGAGTGCCGTCATGCAGTACGAGGGTGCCTTTTATATGTCGGGATTTGGCAACCCTGGTGTTGCAATCTGGCAATTGACAGCTGTATCGCAAACTTTGACATTTTTTGGCTATTACGTACTCAGAACGTTTTGAAATATCAGCGCTATTTGTGTTGTTTACAGTAACTTAAAAGATTCATCTCGGTCCAAAAATGGAATTAAATCGTGAACATTTTCGTGCGATTATTTTTTACAACTTTCGACGTGGATTAACTCAGCAACATTGCATGGATGAACTTAATTCATTTTTTGGCGATGAAGCTCCATCAAGGACCAGTGTTTATCGATGGTATGGTGAATTCAATCGTGGTCATAGTTCACTTCAAGACGAATTTCGTGAAGGTCGTCCAAAATCAGTTGTTGTTCCGAAAACCATTGATGCTGTGCGCGAACTGATATTGCAAGATCGTCATGTGACCTATCGTGAGATTGAGACAATCTTAGGCATTAGTGGGACCAGCTTACATTCAATATTGCATAAACATTTGACTGTCAAAAAAATTTGTTCGTGTTGG
This sequence comes from Anastrepha obliqua, assembly GCF_027943255.1. NCBI lineage: Eukaryota > Metazoa > Arthropoda > Insecta > Diptera > Tephritidae > Anastrepha > Anastrepha obliqua. The sequence continues at coordinate 56,425,507 of NC_072893.1, read as the reverse complement.
ATCCCACACAATTTGTCAATCGCTCAAAAAAAGGCTCGTGTCGATTGGTCGAAGGAAATGCTCAAAAAATACGATTGCGGGGCTTCGAAACACGTCTATGACATCGTGACAGGTGATGAATCATGTATTTATGCGTATGAGCCCGAAAGGAAACAGCAGTCGACTGTATGGGTGTTTCAAGATGAGCCAAATCCAACAAAAGTTGTTCGCGCACGAAGCACTTCCAAGCAACTGGTCGCCTGTTTTTTCGGAAAAACTGGACATGTCGCAACCGTACCACTAGAGCAACACAGAACAGTAAATTCTGAGTGGTACACAACCATTTGTTTGCCAGTTGTCTTCCAAGAAATTAGGAAAACCAATCGCCAAAGACGGATCACTCTTCACCAGGACAATGCGAGCTCTCACACATCGGCTCAAACAACTGCATTTTCGAGCACCCAAAACATCGAATTAATGTCATCCGCTGTATAGTCCTGACTTGGCACCGAATGGCTTCTTTTTATTCTCGTATGTAAAAAACAAACTGAGAGGTCAACGTTTTTCGACACCTGAAGAAGCGGTTGCGGCATTCAGAATGCATGTTTTGGAGGTACCTCATTCAGAGTGGCAAAAGTGCTTCGACAATTGGTTCAAACGCATGCAAAAGTGTATAGATGTTCATGGAGAATATTTTGAAAAACAATAAAGTGATTTTCGATGATTAAAATTTGTTTTTGTTCTCTAATTCCGACATATAAAATGCACCCCTCGTACTCTATGCAGAATTATGAATACTGTGCTTTTAAACATGACGTCAGCTATCTTAATCGGAACTCCTTTATGCTGGAGCGACTCCCATATGCTTTGGTGGCGCCGTCTGTCGAATGCTGTCTGTAGCAAAAAATGAGGTGGTGATTTGCGTTTCTCCATAAACTGTCTCATATTATAAGCATATAGGTATAGCATTTTTTTTAAGTAATCGTAATGGCAATGCTTCTAAATATTTGTTTACTTGTGGGACAACAAAGAACTTAACAATTTTGTGATTTATTCTAGGCTGAAAGTTTTGCTATTGAGGAATGTATTTTTTTATTGGCATTTTCATAAATTTATTTTTTAATGTTTTGAGGATCAAAGATGCTTTGAAGATATATTTTTTAAATTTCTTAGATTCTAAGATGCTTTTTAATTTTTTTTTTTAATTTTGCATATTTTCTTACGATCGAAAAACTTAAATTTTTTTTTTATTTTTAAATTATTGTATATCATTTGACCCAAAATTTGACCAAAATATTTCAGTCAATTATTTTTTTGTAATTTTTTAATTTTTGATTCCCTTTAAATGTTTTTTTTTGATGTTTTAAGATGAAAGATACTTTTTAAACTTTTTTTTAATTTTTTTTATGTATTTGGATCAAAGAATCTTAAATGTTTTTGTTTTTAAAGAGTATGTCATTTGTCCAAAATTTTCAGACAATTATTTTTTTGTAATTTTTGAATTTTTCTTTCTTAATTTTGTTTGTTTAATTTTTTAGGAAAATATACATTTTAATTTTTTTAAGATGAAGGATGCTTTTTAAATTTTTTTTAATTTCAAAGAAAATTTTTAGACAATTATTTTTTTGTAATTTTTGATTGCTTCAAAATAATTTTTTTTAATGTTTTAAGATGAAAGATACTTTTTAAACGTTTTTTTAATTATTTTTATTTATTTGAATCAAAGAATCTTAAATGTTTTTTTTTTTTTTGAAAAAAATTATATCACTTGACCAAACTCATTTTAGACAATTTTTTTTTTATAATTTTTGAACTGTGACTCCTTTTACATTTTTTTAATATTTTTTTAGGAAAATATACTTTTAAAATGTTTTAAGAGGAGAAATTGTTTTTTTTTTTTTTAATTTTTAGGATCAAAGATTCTTTTTAATCATTATTTTTTATTTATTTTTGTAATGTTTTAAAAACTTAAAAACAAGTTTTTTGGAAAAAAATTATGCATTTGGCTCAAAAATTGTTAGCAAACTTTTATGTAAGTTTTGAATTTTTGATTCTTTTTAAATTTTTTTAAATATTTTAGCATCAAATATACTTTTTAAAATTTGTTTCTTTTACACTTTTTTTTCTAATTTTTCTAATTTTTTAGAATCAAAGGAACTGTAAAAGGTTTCTTTTTTGGAAAAAAATTATGTTTCTTGTTCAAAATTTTTGAGAAAATTATTTTTTTTGTAAGTTTTGAAAAACATCTGGAGAGGGGTTTGCCACAATAAAAAAATTTTCATAAAAAAAAGTCCCAAAAATCATTATTTTTTATTTATTTTTCTAATTTTTTTTAAATTTTAAGAAAATTTTGTTGGAAAAAAATTATGTATTTAGCAAACTTTTATGAATTTTTCTGTTGAAAATGCAACTCTATTCACATATTCATGCAACTCTGCTTTTGGTTTTTTTGTTGAAACAACACTAATTTTCTATTACTGTACTTCACTTGTATTTTGACTTTCATTGAATAAACACCATATATATATTATATTCAAAAGTAACGATCAAGAAGAATAAGTTTACTTCCAACAGGTTATGGGACCAGGTGCGAATTCCTGGCAACCAAATCAAAGTAATTGTGTATTACGAATTGCAAAGTAATTGTGTATTACGAAGTGCGAAGTAATTGTGCCACCATGAGTTCGTTGTTCAACATTGAAAAATTAGACGAATCTAATTATGAATCATGGAGCCTGCAAATACAAAGTGTGCTAGTGCATCAGGATTTATGGTCTGTTACGTTCGGAGAGACTCCATGTCCAGATGAAGGTGCCAAAGAAAGTGATGTGCTCTTGTGGAAAGCAAAAAATGACAAGGCAAAAGCAACTATAATTTTAAGTATTACGCCCATGCAAATTGGCTATGTAAAAAATAGCAAAACAGCGAGTGAAGCATGGAAAAGTCTAGAAGAAGTGCATAGACCGAAAGGGCCGGTGCGAAAAGTCACTTTGTTCAAGCAATTACTTTCAATGCGAATGGCAGACGGTGAGTGTGTCCAGCAATACATTTGCAAGTTTATCTCAATTGCGGAAAAGTTAGCAGGGATTGGCGTAGGCTTCCAAGACGATTTGTTCGTTATAATGCTACTTGCAAGTCTCCCAAAATCCTACGAAAGTTTAGTGGTAGCTTTAGAATCTCGTGATGAGCTTCCTAAACTCAATGCAGTAAAAATAAAATTAATTGAAGAGGGCGAACGGCGTAAAGCATACAATTCAGAATACGTTGAAGGTAACGCGCAAGCATTCGTAGCGCAAGAAATGGCAAAGTCACAAAAAAAGTTGTCTACAAATGCAAAGACATGCGAAAGAACAAGTGCAGTAGTCAAAAACAATGACAAAAACAAACGGTCGAATTTCAAATGCTACAGCTGCGGCAAAAAAGGTCACTTTGCTGCTCAGTGCAAAGAAAAAGAACGCGAAAATTCATCACAACAAAACGCAAAGAAAAACGGTTTATTTGCGGCAGCTACAGGCAGAATTTTGCATACAGATGCTTGGTGTATCGACAGCGGCGCTTCATCTCATTTGTGTTGTCAACGCAACATGTTCGATAAGTTCGAAGTTTGCAACGAAACGATTATGTTAGCTGGTCAAAATAAAATGACAGCAACAGGCAGAGGAGTTGTACGAATACAAACAAAAGAGTCTGATGTCACACTTGTCGACGTTTTATATGTAGCAGATTTACAATGCAACTTTGTGTCCGTGTCAAAGGCAGTTAAGGGTGGTTACATAGTACAATTCAAGGAAAACAATGCAACAATCATGGATGAGCACGGGGCAAAAATCTTAAGTGCTAAACAGGTCAGTGATCTTTATTTATTTGAAACAAATAAAAATCAATTATATTTTGCGAGGAAATCATCTGATGACGCAATAAAATGGCATGAGCGCTTCGGGCACTTGAACTTCACAAGTTTGAGAGAGCTAAGCAGTAAACAAATGGTGCGTGGACTCAATGTAAACATACCAGCAGATGTCAAATGTGCTTTGTGCATGTCTAGCAAATGCAGTCAGCGTCCGTATAGCAGTTCAGAAAATACAGCAGCAGATGTGCTAGGAGTCGTCCATACCGATGTATGTGGCCCTATAAGTGTAGCATCAATTGGAGGTGCAAAATACTTTTTAACATTTACTGATGATAAAACTCGATACGTCGTAGTATATTTTATTAAACATAAAGGTGAGGCCTTTGATAAGTTCAAAGAATATAAGGCGATGGTAGAATGCCAGACAGGTAAAAAATTGAAAGTCCTAAGAAGCGATAACGGGACTGAATTTATAAACAAACGTTTTGATGAGTTTTTAAAAGCGAATGGTATATTGCGGCAATTGACAGTACCATATACGCCACAACAAAACGGCGTAGCAGAGAGGTTAAACCGAACGCTTATCGAGATGGCGAGATGCATGTTGCTTAGTGCAAATGTTGGGGAGTCACTATGGGCAGAGGCAGTGGCGACGGCAGCTTATTTGAGAAATCGTGCACCAACAAAATCATTGGGAACTGTGACACCATACGAAGCATGGTTTGGTAGAAAGCCAACAGTAGTACACTTACGCGCATTTGGATCATATGCAGTTGCACTCGATAAATGTCAACGTGGTAAGTTCAAACCAAGAGGTAAGGAGTATACCATGGTAGGTTACTCAGATACGGCAAAAGCCTACAGATTGTATGATCGCAAATCGAATCGCTTAATTGTAAGCAGAGATGTGTATTTTATAGAGAAACAAAATGCATATAAGCAAAACTATGAGATAGCACATACAAATGAAAATAGTACGGCGAGCGTAGATGATAATGTTAATGAAGTTAATATTGAAATTTCAAATAATGCGCAACCAGATGTCAATGTACATAACAATATCGAACAAGAAAATGTTATTGAAATCGCTCCTGATGTTACATATTCAGACAGAAGCGATGATGATTTTGAATCGGCAGAAGAAGATGCAGTAGAGCCAAGACGTTGCGCAGGTAGACCTAGAATGATACGTACAGGTAGTGTTGGTAGGCCAAGAAAGGCATATAATTATTTGAGTCTTATGCAAAAGGAAGATGTCAAAATACCTGATACTGTAAACGAAGCAATGGCAAGTGAATTGTCAGAATATTGGTATGATGCTATGCAAAACGAATATGAGTCACTAATGAAAAACAAAACATGGGAACTTGTAGAGCTTCCCGCCGGACAAAAATTAGTGCGTAATAAATGGGTATTTTCTATAAAGCGAAATAAAGAAGGTGACATAGAGCGTTTTAAAGCTAGATTGGTAGCGAAGGGTTGTTCGCAAGTTTATGGCGTGAACTACACTGAAACGTTTTCTCCTGTGGTTCGCTATAGTACAATCAGAATGATATTTGCTATTGCGGCAGAATATAGGCTACATCTACACCAAATGGACGTATCGACGGCATATTTAAATAGCGAGTTAGACGAAGATATTTTTATGTCACAACCAGAGATGTTTATAAATAAGCGATACCCAAATCATTGTTTGAAATTAAAGAAAGCCTTGTATGGGCTTAAACAGTCGGGACGAAATTGGAACATAAAACTAGATTCAGTTTTAAAGCAAATCGGTTTTAAACAATGTGAGAGCGAACCGTGTGTATATGTTAATAATCATAATGGGCAAATTAACATAATTGCAGTGTATGTGGATGATTTGCTGATCGCATGCTCTGACTTAAATCATATGCAACGAGTGAAGAGTATGATAGCAAAACGATTTGAGGTGGTGGATAAGGGTCAAGTCCAACACTTCTTGAGCATGGAGGTTGAAAGAGAAGGCACAACTGGAGCTATATTTGTAACTCAAAAGGGGCATATAAGAAAATTACTACGTGAACATGATATGCAGGATTGTCGACCAATTTCTGTACCTTTGGATCCTGGACATAGAGTTGATTGCAATAACGAAAAATGCAAGAAGGTTGATCAGATAAAATACCAATCACTCATTGGATCGCTAATGTATATAGCAGTGTGCACGCGACCAGATATTTTACACTCGGTGTGTAAGCTTGCTCAAAGAAATACCAACCCACATGCAGAACATTCAGCGGCAGCGAAACGTATACTGAGGTACTTAAACACAACGCAAGATAAACGACTGAAATATTACCAAACGGGAAAACCAATTGAATGCTTTGTGGATGCAGATTGGGGCGGCGATGTAAGTGATCGTAAGTCGTATACAGGGTACGCTATAATTTTGGCTGGAGCAGTTTTCTCTTACGAATCGAAGAAACAGTCGACGGTAGCACTTAGCAGTACTGAAGCCGAATATATGGCTTTAACATGTGTCGTTAAAGAAGCCATTTATTTAAAACAATTGCTGAATGAAATGGAGCTTAATTGTCCTAAAGTTATGACCGTGCATGGAGATAACTTGAGTGCGATGAATCTGGTGAAGAACCCAGTATACCATTCCAGAACAAAACATATTGATATCAGATATCACTTTATAAGAAACGTATATGAAGCTGGTGAAATTGAATTAACTTATTGTAACACCAGCAATATGATTGCAGACGTTCTTACTAAGAATTTAGCTAAACCTACTCATGAAAAGTTTGTAAAAATGTTAGGTTTAAATTGAAATGAAATATTTTATTGCTTGAATATGTTCATTGAGGAGGAGTGTTGAAAATGCAACTCTATTCACATATTCATGCAACTCTGCTTTTGGTTTTTTTGTTGAAACAACACTAATTTTCTATTACTGTACTTCACTTGTATTTTGACTTTCATTGAATAAACACCATATATATATTATATTCAAAAGTAACGATCAAGAAGAATAAGTTTACTTCCAACATTTTCGAGTGTCTGGTTCTTTTTAATTTTTTTTTTTAATGTTTTAGGATCAAATATACTTTTCAAAATTGGTTCTTTTTAGATTTTTTTGTTAAGTTTCCTAATTTTTTAGAATCAAAGAAACTGTAAAAGGTTTGCTTTTTGGTAAAAAGTTATATTTTTTGTTATTATTTTTTTTCGTTTGTAATTTTTGAAAAACATCGGGAGACGGGTTTGCTACAATAAAAAAAATTTCCTAAAAGAAAAAAACTTTCCAAAAAATTTTCATCAAAAAATGTTTTTCCTTTCTTTTTTTTTTAATATTTGTTGCCTTAAACTGACTTACTCATTTTGAGAAACTCTCTACCAAAAGTTTCAACATTCCATAGATCTCAAAATTATTAAATGTTGTTCAAAATGTGTTCGGTTTGCTTCTACGAAGAAAACTACGCGTTACAACCGATTTTTCGCTGCTAAAAGGCTTGCTATATTATCGACAAAAATATTTACTCTTGTTCACCTTGGGACTGCAAATTGAGATTCTAAAAAATATGTCCCGTACGAAACTTCGAATTACGCCAAGTGTAATTTCCATAAAATCGTTTTGCACCAACGAATTCTGCTTTCAGAAACAAAAAACAAAAAAAAAACACACCTTCTCAGATAAACGAAAACTTCGATTTTGTTGAGAACGTTCGAAATCTTCTTGCTGGAAACGTTTCTGACAACTGTGCTGGACAACTTTTAATATTAACTTTGTGGCTGATTACATTCAATACGACCAGAGGTATTCAAGAAAATGTATGAAGCACAGATTTTTCTAAACCCAAATTGTGTAATCAATACTTAAATATCTCTTTGCAATGGCTGCGGTTACGCGCGTATTTTGACTTCTATTTATAGCCTACTCGTACAAGTATTTTGAACTCGCTTGAGTGCCTTGCCTGTAGAGTCGAGCAGCTTCAGATTACCTTACGACGTTTCTGATCTGCGATTTTTTTTTTCAGAGAAATTTTTTAAATCTAACCAAACCTAAGCCGGTTATGATCACTTCAAAAATTTCTAAGTTTATGTATTTAAAATACACTAAACTTTCTAAACTTTAAAGAGTCATTCAATCTGCCAATTTCTGCAGGGTTAAGTTTTCACTTTTTTCAGCTGGAATTTGGCTGAAAAGTCATAAAAGTAGTCATAAAACTTAAATCAAATGAAGAGTTTATGTTTTATTGTTCATTAATTTTTTTTCAAAAGTCATAAAAACTGGAATTAGGTTTAAATACAGTTGTATGAAGCGAGTAATATCGCAAAAAAAAGGCGCATACAAATTTTAATTCTTCATCAATTTAAATTTCCAATAATAGCCGCTATGAAGTGTCTCTCGATTTCAATAGAAATAATGGCAACAACTGCTGACGAAAATAAATGTATTGCTGTATAGAAAAACACACAAACTAAATTCAATACTTCTTGGCCGGCAAAGATGGAAAATAGTGGGGAATATGCCACATGACTTGCTTCTTCTTCTTCCTTTTGTACGATGGCAGCAACTATTATATTTACACGCCTCAGTGCACACAGCCACAAGTAGTAGCCAATAATAGAAGCAATAACAGTAACAACAACAACCAACACCTAGTTTTAGCCACTGCTGACGAGTTAGCAGCCGCCAAAAGTCAACGAAAGAAAAAAATGTAAAACAGGCAACAAAGCAAAGCTAAGCAAATGCAAAGTAGTCAGCACGTTGAAGTGCGCTGTTGTTGCTGTTGTCCGGCAAAGGCGAAAAAGATGTAAAATGTATATGGAAATTATGGTGTCGTCGTCTTCGTCGTCTTTGTCATCGTCGGTTGGTTTGAGGTCATTCACATCGACGACGCGTCCACGAGGCGGCCGGCTTGGACCGGTGAAGTGAAGTGAAGTTTAGTGGATATCTATGCGAGTGAGTGTACCACGTCTTCGTGCGAGTTTAGCTATCGAGTTGCCGGTTATCGTTGTTTGGCTTTGTTATTGTTATTGTTATGGCTAATGCCAACCAACCAGCCAGCCAGCCAGCCCGCCAACTTACTAATCTGTGTTGCCACTGCTTTTGCTGTTGCCGTTGTTGTTGCAGCGGTGGCTATCACCGGCTGCTGCTGCCAACGCCACCGCCAATTACAGTTTGTTGGTATTGCTAGTTTATATTCATATTTGATTGTGGCTTAATGTTGCTTTTCTTCACGTTCCCGCAATCGCGCGCACTCCCGCGTTTGCTCCCGTTTTTCATTGCTGCTCTGGCGCTTTGGCTCCTCCAGCTACATAATTCAGCTTCAATGTGTAATTGGAGTTGTTGCTGTTGTTGTTCTTTTGCATACATAAGTGATGCAGCTAGGCAGGAGGGATATGAGAAAGGGGAGAGAAACTAGCAGCAGCAGCCGCCGCAGGTAATGACCAACTTCAAACTGCGCACGAAGAGCCAATCGAGAAAAAATAGTCAAGAGCCAATAGTTGTTGGCGGCAATAACATATTCGTTTTTTCCTGCTTCTTTGTTGCTTTTTTTTGGCGTTGTATTGACCGGTTTCTATTGCTGCGGTTGTGGCATACATGCAGAAGTTCAACACAGTTCAGTTAGCGATATAAAAATACACACATTAACAGATACACACACACACACATTTACATATATAAAGATGGTGCACACATACATACGTATAAAGGCAAACAAATTTGTTAGCGAAGACCACTTTTGTATTGGTACTTTTTAAAGTACGCAAATTATTTATGCAGTTTCGAACGATGTGAGAAATGTGGCTACAAAACGACTTCAATGAACCAGCAAAGGGTTACGGAGGCCAATCAAATTATAACGAACTATGTTTCTATAAAAAAAAGAGTTCTTAAAAAAAAAACAAGTTATTGCTTCGATTTTTGCAAAGTCGCTACTGCAAGAAATACTGAATTTCTTCACACCGCCTTAGCCCTGCTGCTTTAGTTTATCAATGGCAGGCGTGCGTAAGGGCAAGCGCGTTTTAGCTTTGCTACCGAAGCCCTTTTTGCCATCAAAGAAATACCTAAGTTGGTCTCTTTTGTCCCTTTTATCAATTTTTCCCTTTTGTCTCTTTTGTTTAAATACATCTTTTCCCCGTCGTATACTTTTAGCCTTTTTCCAACTTTTTCATTTCGAAAGTCAAAAGTTTGCTGGCCCCGACTCCACTCCTTCTTTGCCATCGGCGCCGTATCTTCTTACAAGCAGGAAACGGAAATTACTCCTACGCGGAATAGAATTCACTTTGAACTGTTGTTGTCTTTCATGGCACGTGAAGTTTGTGAAGGTGTAGCGCAAACAAAGGACGATCGAAAAGTTTAGCGCAAAAACAAACAAAAAACCAAACTGCAAAGAAAATTTATCGTCGATAAAAATTGGATTTCGCTTAAAATGAAAAAAAAAGTATATGAAAAAATAATGAGATAAAGCGAAAAAACTGAAGTTGTGAAAATCGATATTACGGGCTATGTGAAGTTAATAATTACATAAAAAATAATTTTTCAATGTTTCAATGTTTCAGTGTTCAAATTGCTTCGCTGTTTTCTCCTACTAGTCAGGCATTGAATGGGCATTTGAAATTGCACGAACTCAAATAAAAACAAAAAAAAGTTTTGAGCTTTTGGAATGAATTATTATGTAGTTGTTTCAATTTAATTTGAAGAACTTGATCGAGCGATTCCATGTCAAGTGATTCAAGTATTCTGGACATTGCCGTAAAGATTGGTTTAGTTCTAGGTTTTGAGTAGAATAAGATGGAGTTTTTTGCAGTGAAATATCTTCGATTCTTTTTAACATTTTTATACATTTTTTTTTCTAATTTTATTAAGTAGACTGGGAGCGTCCTATAACGACTATTGCAGAAGCTGTAACGACATTGAAGAAGAAGAGACTATAGAACACTTTCTATGCGGGTGCATGGCTCTGGGTAGAAGAAGGTTCAATATTTTAGGAAAAAGCCCCATGAATAACTTAGCAGAAGTAGCCAATATGAAAATAACAAGTCTTGTTAGATATACCAAAGCCACAGGTTGGTTCAATGAGGACAATGTAGAGTGGGGAGAGGGGACAGCCCTGGTGGTATCACAAGGTTTGTAAAAAAATGTTGTACATTTTCGTAAATTTTTCTGAAAATTGATTTCCTTATTATTATTATTATTTTCAGATTTATTCAATATTGAAAATTTTGATATAGAGTTTTTTCTAGTGAAATATATTCGGTACTTTCTAAGATTTTTAGAATATTTTTTTTTTTTAATTTTTATATAAACTCTACTTTTAAAGGAAATGTTGGACATTCTCGTAAATTTTTCTAAAAACTAATTTATTTGTAGTCTTGACTATAATAAGAAGCAAACTTTACAAATTAAAAAAAAATTTATAATTTATAAAGATTAATTCCATACTAAAAATTTTGGTACGGAGTTTTTTATAATTTTGTTTTTTATTTTTTAAGTAAAACCCACTTTAAAAAAAAATTACGATAAAATTCAAAATTCTTCTATTTGTAGGCTTGGGTATAATAAGAAGTGAACTGAAAAATTTAAAAAAAATTTAAATTATTCTGAAAACTAAAGTTTTGCGGGCTTTGATTTTAATAAAAAGTAAATTAAAAAAAATGTTGAAAATTTAATAGTTTTAAGATTTATTTTATACAAAAAAAAATTTGATACGGGGCTTTTGGAGTTTTTTAAAATGAAATGTCTTCGGTTCCTTTTAATATTTGTATGTCTTTTTTTCTAATTTTTATTTTAAACTAAAATACACTTTTTCAAAAAATATACGATAAAGTAAGAAGTGAACAGAAAGAATTAAGAAAATTTAAAATTATTTTCAAAACTAAGTTTTTTACAACCTTGACTTTAAGAAAAAGTAAATTAAAAAAAATGTTTTAAAAAATTTAATAATTTTGAGATTTATTTAAACAAACTGTACTTTTTTATAATTTTTTTCTTTTTTTAAGTAAAATCCCCTTTACGATAAAATTCAAAATTCGTCTATTTATAGGCTTGGTTATAATTAGAAATAAACTGAATAAAACCTTGTCTTTAATAAGACGAAAATTAAAAAAAATTTAAAAAAAATTTTATAATTTTTAAATTTGTTTTATACTAAAAATTTTGGTACGGAGCTTTTTAAAATGAAATGTCTTCGGCTCATTTTGACATTTTTATAAATTTTTTCTTTTATTTTGTAAGTAAAATCCACTTTTAAAAAAGATGTTGGGCTTCATCGTACATTTTTCTGAAATTTTATCTATTTGTTCTTTTGACTTTAATAAGAAGTAAATTTTTTTAGCCGAAGTCCTTAGCAGCCAGTGCTTGAACCGTTTTTTTCTTACCTTTTAAGTGGAATAATTATTCATAATTATTACTCTTTTCAATAAATAAATAAATAAATAAATAAGAAGTAAATTGAAAAAATTAAAAAAAAAAATATTTCTTTTAACATTTGAATTATATGTTTTTGTTTTTTAAGTAAAATACACTTTTTAAAAAATTTTTGGAATGCGTCGTAAATTTTTCTAAAATCTGTCTATTGTAGGCTTGACTATAATATGAAGTAAACTGGTAAATATTTGAATATTTTTTTTTATTATTTTAAAATTAAATCAATGTTGAGAACTGGTTTTTTGTTTTTTTGCAGTGAAACATATTCGGATCTTTCTAACAGTTTTTGCGAAAAAAATTTAATTTTTTTACTAAAATGTTTTGGGAAATTTTTTTTGTCATTTGTGAAATTTTTTATGAATAGCTTAAACTATGCTCAGTTATCTTTGCAAATTTGATAACGAGATTCTGGAAGGGGGTGCTTTTCAAAGATGACCCAAAGAGAAATGTTCCCCAAAACTTTTCAACAGAAATTCAAATTTTTTTGAGGATATTTTTTTAAATATATTTTATCCTAAATACACAAATAATGAAAAAGTGATAAAAAACTGAAAAAATTTTGAACAAAAAAAATTTATTTCGTAAAAATATATTTTACCTGAAAAAATGTTGAACAAAAAAAGTATTTCACAGAAATTTATTTTACCATAAAAATTATAAAAAACCAAAAATTTATACAAAATATTAAAAACAATCAAAGATATTTGAATTTAAAAATCTTCATACAAAAATTTGCCACATTGAATAAATCTGCTAAATTGTTTAATTCAATTTTTGTTTTCGTTTTACTTCCCTAAAAATAAACAAATTTTTAGAAGAATTGATCGCAATGACTACAATTTTTGAACAAAACGACTTAAAATCGCTTAATATAAATTAACCAAAAATCGTTGTTTATAAATTCATTGCAGTTCTGACTTGTTCCCACTAGAGTTTTGTTTTGCCGCGTGCCGTCAAAAATCAGCAGTTTTAGGATAATCCTCAGACGGTCTACACGTATATGTTAGCAAATTATGATATAGTTAGAGGCTTCAATACAGAGTGTGGAAAATTTAGAAAGACCCTTTTTTAAGGCAAATATTCTCCGGATTACTTTTCTAATCGCGTCAAATGATTTTTTAACCCAAAACAAAAAAAAAAAAATTAAAAAACAATGTCGGATTTATTGATTCGTTTCATCTCATTTTCAAAAATATACCTTTATGCATTCAGCGCACCCTATATTCCCTTAAATGGATTTCTTACCATCAAAGTGGTGACAAAAAAAGACAAAGAAAATCGTTGAAAACTGCTGATTTGGTGACATTTGGAGGAGTGGAAGGCGAGTATCTTCTTGTCTAAATTGCAGCGGCGCCTCACGAAGCGTTCGAATAATTTCTACCTGATTGCTGTTCGTGCTGGCATAGCCTGCACCTCCGCATGGCTGGCTATAACTGCTTCACTTCAAAAGCAGTTGTTGCTTTGTGTGCGCGATTCTCTTTCCTTTCAAAGAATTACTTAAATGCTTTTGTTTTCACATTTGCCAGCCAAAATTTGTTCGCCTTTCATTTACTTTCTTTCACTGACATTTTTGTTCAACTCATTTTGTGGGGATTGTGGTTGGGTGCAACAAGGCGGAATAAGGTGAGTGAAGACAAATTGTTGGAACAATAAGTACGTGAACGTGACTGGAAATTATTGAGTAGTTGCACGTACAAATGCCACAAACAAAAAGTGCGCTCGTAGACACATACATATGAATGCAGTGAATACAAATAAATATTCGTGAAAATATATACCTACAAACCCCAACAATTTCGCGGCAGTGAGCTGTCACCTGCACCACACCACGTAAATGGCGTCGTTGTTGAACTCATACTAGTGTAGCAGGACGTGGACTTGTAGAGAAAACGAATAGTAATAAGCTGATCTGTTTGTGGTGAATTGGGTACTTAATTGGGTCTAGTTCCCCATAGACTAGTTCGCGACTAGTTCCTTATTCTTTCCGTTGAAGCAAATAGTGATATTTACACGGTGAGGTTGCATAAAATATCAGTTGTTCTCATAAAAATTCTCATAAAATTCTCATAAAATTTTAATCAATTCTAAACTAATTTTTAGATTACGAACGATGACTAAGTTACGATTGTGTTAACCGTTTTATGCTGCTGATGAAAATGGTCAGATTTCTGATATCAAAGTCGTAGGAAAAAAGTGAGCACCAGGATGCCTAAATCATAATTCCGCGAGAGCAGGGCAGCTAAGGAGAAGGTGCTGAGATGATTCCACCTCATTCTCCATACAGTTGACGCAAAAAGAACTCGAAGTAATTTCAAGTCTCATGGCATGCATATTTCGCGTATAGTTTCCTCTGAGGACACTCAAAAAATTAGAGGGCTCAGATTTTGTTATCCTCAGAGTATCCCTCGAATGCCTTTGATCCACACGTTTCCAGAAAGATTTCGTGACCTAACTAGTTTGTGTACATGGCCAGCACTCGCTTAGTTGACGCGAATCCCATCGTTTCAGGAGTAGAGCGCAGATAGTCAAGGGTATTCCAAACCTCTCCATTCGTGGGAAACTTTTACTTTCACTTTACCGCAAATTTAAATTTTTGTCACTCTCAGGTCACCCTATAGCCCCATGTTTTTTAACACCAGTGGCCATTTACTTATTTTACGCAATAAAAAATTCATTAAAGAAAAACAAGACTCAGAGCCACCCAGCGTCACTCAGTCACCCGCCGAACTGACTGTGAGGTGAGACTAAAGAACTGCGTATGATTCCACTGATTGATGGCTTGTGACTGGTCAACGGCGATTATTGTCCCGCCAAATATCCGTGAAAAGTAAACTTTTTATCAGCTGCTATTAAAAGAAATAGTTTCACAATATTTACGGTTATTTTTTCAAAGTGTTATTTTTTTTTCTTTTGCGGCTTAAAAGGCGAGTCTTCGAGATTTCGAAGTATTTTCGCGCAAAATTTTTGCGCAAATGGATTGAAACGGTTTTACCTATGGTCATTTTTTAGTTCCTAGGCGATGCTACGGCTACTAACAAGACGCTCAACTTCGATTATTTCTGTATATTTTATTATATTTTTATTTCTTTCACATCAAAAATACCTGAACGGAATCGACGAAACCAAAATTGCACGTAATTAGCTGTTACAGTATCGGCACCATAAATACCATTCACAATTTCAGCGGCCTACCTTGCATTCTTGCCTTCATCAAAGAAAAATTGTAAAATGTACCGAATTTTCTCTTTGTTGACTTCCATTAACACTCTGGAACTCATAACTGAATGGAACAAACAAAATAATTTTTTAGTGTGAAATGTCACCTTGACAACGAGCACAAATTTTAAATTGTTTGATGGATACTTTCGAGATATCGATCACTGTAGCCATCTACCGAGAAAGTAATGACTTTATTTTTCCCGAAACTAATATTAAAATCCAACGTAGAATCCCTCTTCCCAACAAGTGTTACTTGGGACTAAGTAGGCAAATGAGTAGTAAAGTCCTCTCTCGATGAACAAAACTAACACTCTACAAGGCTCTCATCATGCCCGTCCTAACGTATGGCGCAGAAGCTTGGACAATGACAACATCCGATGAAGCGACGCTTAGAGTGTTTGAGAAAAAGATTCTGCGCAAGATTTTTGGACTTTTCCACGTTGGTGACGGCGAGTGTCGCAGGCGATGGAACGATGAGCTGTATGAGCTGTACGACGACATAGACATAGCGCAGCGAATAAAGATCCAACGACTTCGCTGAAAAGGTCATGCCGTCCGAATAGACACAAACCGGCTGTGAGAGTATTCGATGCGATACCAGCTGGTGGTAGCAGAGGAAGAGGAAGGCCTCCTTTAGGTGGAGAAAGATTTGGCTTCACTTGGTGTGTCCAACTGGCGCCGGTTAGCACGAGAAAAAAACTCTGTTAAACTCGGCTAAAATCGCGTTAGCGGTTATCGCGCCAATTAAGAAGAAGAAGAATATTAAAATCCAGACAACTATTAGAAGGCCTCACTTTTCTTTGTAGTTCATCTTGCACCGGATTAGAGCAATGGACTTAAAATATCACGAACATTTCGAATGTAGTTTAGAAATAAATTTCGTAGAATAAAAATCGACAATTAGTCTTCCTATTCACTAACTCAATCAGGTATGAAACGCCAAACATCTCTCCGTGGCTTTGAAGCCAAGCGAAAACAAAATTTAAAAACTTCAGGCGCTATTATGTGGAGACAGACTTCTTTTCGGAGAAGTAATTTCATTATACAGTATTTCCAGTTGATTACAGTGCGTTTCTAAAATTAGTGTAACTAAAGAAATAGGGAGCGTTTTGGTAATGCACGTTTCATTGCTTTCCTTAGATGGACCAACATTTGATAAACCTCCAAAATCCACTTGGCTCTATTCACACAAGAATTAATATTCGTTTTAAACACCAGCTAAGAGCGCTTCCTAACACTTGAGTTAATAAATAAAAAATAATAAAACTTGAATTTCTCACACTACGCAGAGCTATGCCCACTACTCGCCCTCTTAGTCAAGTTTTCATTCAGTAGTTCTGATTTTCCCTGCAGGGTTCTTGTATTCGATGTTATGTGGTGCATGTACATAAACACATACACACCCATAAACTGCGAATGTGTTATTCAATAAATTAAATTATTTTAACTGCTTTCGAGTTCATTTGTTTCCAACTGCGACTGCGCTTTGACATTCTCGCATAAACGAGTGCGCGCGTCCTGGAGGCCAATAACTTCTTGTGCACAATTAGGCTCAGCGTAAAAAAGGAAATAAATAGAATAAATAAAGTAATTTTAATAACCACTATATTTTATTTTTGATTTTCGCGCTAATAAAATTGTGGCTACCTCTTCAACGCGTCTGTTAGCTGCTTCACCGTATATGTTTGAGGTGAATATTTTACGTACTTGTATGTATGCATGCGTACGTATTTTGTATAAATTTGCAATAAAACTCCATATAAAGTCGATACATTGCCTTTTATATTTTAACTTTTCTTTTTTTCTGGCTACAAATACGGGAATTTCCTTATGACAAAAACGGCTAAGGACAAAATATCTAACTTATAAGTACTTCTATGTGCAGCTACATATCTAAAGTCAACTCTTTCAGGTGTTTCTCTTCACACGCTTCACATTAATTCTTTACCTGCCCACATACAAGTGGTTAAATATTCAAATCGCCGACTACTACCAGCCAAACTGGGTTCTTTACTCTGACTCATTGCTGTGATTTTGTGCTGATTTCAGCTTTAGATATACGAATAAGTTGGAATTTTTGTGTATAAACTTTCTAAAACTTATTGGACTGGTTTATGGTTGCCGGCTACAGGAAACAAAAAGCCAAGCAATTCGTAATGTTGCTCTTTATTAGAATTCACTATTAGCTGATGATATAATTTTGAATCATATGCAGTTATTCAGATGCACCTCTCGATCGGTAGAGTGGCGAATAAATAAAGCTCGGGCTCTCTCTTAAATGTATACCAGAGAGTAACAACTAGACACATGTTCAGATATTTGCCTCTCAACTTTCCCCACTGAAAAAATCTCACACAAATATTCAGTGATCTGAGTTCGGAGAGAACTGTTACAAAATGCTTTAGTGGATAGCTGGGCCACGAAGAGTGGGCTTAATGCCCATCGCACAAATATAAAATACCTGCTTTTAAGGCAACCTCCTTCAATGGAGTGAGACTTACACTCGCTACTGAAGTGGAGTACCTTGAGATCATTCGAAACTGTAAACTCAACTGAAACCGAAATATCAGTGGTATATCTAGAAAAGTGGGCACTGCCCTATATGCATGCGAAACGGTTATAGTTAAACGATTGGGCTTAAGGGGGTATTCTAGTCTAGCTAGGCATGAATTTGTGGTATTTTTGCGGGTGTTACATAAAGGGTGGTTAAATTTCAAGGGCCGATGTTGAATGTGAACCACACCGAAACGTCAACGACACCGTTGGACTTCTTTCTTTGGGTTTATTTGAAAGAAAAGGTAAACGTCGATAAGCCAGCAACAATTCAAGAGCTAAAGGATGAGATAATTTGCCACATTAACGGCATAGAACCTCAATTATGCCTCAGCGTCATCGAAAATTTGACCATCGGATGGAGGTCTGCCGCCGAGGCCGCGGCGACCATTTGGCCGATATTTTGTTCCATACGTAATTGAGCCGTACCAATATTATCATAATAAAGAGAAATGACAATAATTTCCTAAAAAAGTTGTATTTTATTCAAAATCAATACTGGCTCTTAAAACTTAACCACCCTTTATAAAAAACGAAAAATATTTTCACTATTCATTTTTTACCAGAAATTTATTACTCTTTTAACAGTACATAAAAAAATTCAGAAAATTAAAAACTGAAAATTTTATGAGCTGGTGAAGTGGGGGCCTAAAAATTGTAAGCTTTCTAATGATCTGAAACAAAAAAAAATTAAAAAGATTATTAATTTAGATGAATGCACCAACTAACTAAGAAAAAGTGGAAAAAATTGTTATTGTCCAAAAAAAGAGTACATTTTTCTCGTACTTTTTTCGACATTTCTGAATTTTTGTAAAATAGTAAGAAATTTGTATATCGTTAAAATAATAGTTTGTACGATAGAAATATGTATTGAGAAGACTCACCGAAATTTCAAGTGAATGGGTTCAGTGGAACTTGAGATATCACGTAAAAAGCAGTTTCGAGAAAAACGCGTTCAAAGTTTTCACACAAGACGGATAGGAACCGATGTCATGTCACCAAAATGGCTACAATTCATGAAATAATGGGAAATTCAAAGAATCCTCTTAATGGCATATTCTTAAATGACTAAACTTTGAAAATATGCAAAAAAAATATTTCAATTTTTTCAAAATTCTACACTAGCATACTCCCTTAAAACAACACATAGAGTAGACTACAGAATTAGGTTGTGAAACTCATCCTCTTCTATGGAGTCACTCTTGGTGCCCAGCGTTGGAAAAGTTGGTAAACAATAGCAAAGTGGATCAGGTCGGCTTACATCGCACAATCCAGCAATAGATGAACCGCATCGAATACTTTCAGAGTTGGAGTGCTTATATCCACGACATCGGACGACATGACTCAGCCAACGAACCTGCTGGATCTTTATTCGCTGCTGATGTCTATGCCTTACAGCTGATACGCTTATTGTTCCATCGCCTACGATACTCGCCGTCACCAACGTGCAAAGATTAAAAAATCTTCCGCACAATCTTTCTCTCGAACAATCCTGGTGACACCTCATTGTTCAATATTCTGCGCCATACATTAGGACGGGCATGATGAGTGCCTTTGATATGTCTTAGACATTGAAAATTTTGGATGCAGTATTTGTATAAAAAATATATCTTATGGCGCATGGAGAGGCACTGTGCTTGTGCTATCCAACACCTCATCTTGTTTTACAATATCCGCCCCTTTGCCTCTTTTTTGAATATGCGTGAGACCGACTCAGAAAGTCGAACTTTTCTTGAGTTGTACTAAAAAGATGATGCCACTGGAATAAAATAGATTATTTGCGACTTCTGAGACTCTGAGAATGTAATGTGAGTGATGTAACTAATTTTAACTTAAACTTTTCAAAATATAGTAAAAATATGTGTATGAATGCAAATGAAGTTCGACTCTTTCGTTCAAATTTTCATGCTTCAATCAACTCCTACTTCTACGCTTTCGAATATACTTCAGCACTCCTTTGAGTCTTCATCAATATTTCTATGTACATATATTGGCTTGCATCATTAAATTAATTTCCCAAAATCCCAGCAATTTGTTTAGTACAAAAGACATGAACTCCAAATCAAGTTGCCTCACAACCGTCCTCTCAATACTTGCCCTCACTTGCACTGTGTGAGTCGTTCGAAGCAGCGTGCGTGCAAAAAATTCGTAATGTACAAATACCAAGTTCAATGTTGCCATAAATCGCACAAATCCCCGCCATCACCAACTCCATCGCCATCATCAATCTCAAACAGTTGCTCATGTCGCTGCTGTCCTGCTGGTGCTGCTTGCATGCAGCCACGTTCTTTGGTGCGTAATTTCACACACTCATTCGAAACTTTAACTAAATATCGAGCATTTCGCATTGAACTTGTACAAACATACAAATGGCATATGTGTGTGGTGCCAGAGCTATGCCATTGTGAAGGAGGTGCGCCCGGTTGGTCGCGTCATGCATTTTTAATGTTTCATCGCACTCGTAGTAACGCAAGCACAGAAATTGGCTAACATACAAATGAATATTTTTTTGCCGCTGCGTCTTCCTTCATTTCGTTTTGAAGTAATTTTTTTCTAATTAAAATTGAGAGTAATGTACATATGTATATACATATGCTTTATATATGCATTGCTTTTAGCTGCGATTTAGCTTGGCAAAAAATTAAATTTTGTTTTGATGCAACAAATAAGTACATTGGGAAATGCTCCTTGTGCTAGAAGACGATCAAGCCAAACACTTTATAAGGCTCTCATCATGCCCATTCTATGATATGGCGTAGCAGCTTGATCGATGACAACATCCGATGAGGCGTCCCTTGGAGCATTTGAGAGAAAGATTCTGCGAAAGAGTTTATTACTGTTTGCACGTTGGCTACGGCGAGTATCGTAGGCGATGGAATAATGAGCTGTATGAGTTTTATGACGACACAGATATAGCGCAGCGAATAAAGGTCCAGCTTCGTTGGACTCAGTCATGTCGTCCGAATGGATGCAAACGCATTAGCTCTGAAAGTATTCGATGCGGTACTAGCCGGTACCAGAGCAGAGAAAAACGAAGACCTCCTCTGCGGTGGGGAAGGACTTGACTTCACTTGGTGTGTCCCATTGGCGCCGGTTAGCATGAGAAAGAAAAAACTGGCGCGCTTTGTTAAACTCGGTCAAAATTGGGTAAGTGGTTATTACACCAATCAAGAAGAAGAAAGAAGAATCCTAAATTGCGTTAGTTTCAATCGGGCTCTGAGAGCAATGCGGATGATACATACAGAGTCTTGAGTTTCTTTCTGCAATGAATTAAAGACGAGAGTTTGGAATTTCTTTGCATTTTTCCACATTTGTGCGAGTTATGTGCTGCTCAGCCTGATTGGACTCAGCTGGGCGCTCTCATCTTAACATTACTTCATTGAGACCCTATGCTCTTATGAATTCTAAGCGGAGATTAGGTTGTAGTGAACATAAGCGTCCTTCCTTTGGTCATACCAAGAAGTTTTCCTATTCTTCTCGAGATGCCATAGTATTCGAGGAGCAGAAACCTTGATAAATTTGGAGCGACCCGCAAAAATTACATAAGCGTTCGACCACAACTGGAGTATGTGCAGATAACTTCGCAGTCTGCAAGGCGCAGTGAGGATGCCGGTAAACATTCGCAGTTTGTTCTTAGGGCTTTAAATCTCTTGAGGTTGTATCTTCTCAGAAAGGACTTTGCCTGGTGTAGCTTCATAGTGCGGTGCCAGTATAGATCTCGTAGCGAGTTCTTGTCTCTCCAGGACAATCAGGAGGAGCTCTGATTTTTTTGGCTGCGTTTATAAGCCAATTTATTGGCTTTCCGGAATGTCTTTGTGGATCCAGATGCAAGACTTGAAGGCTGCTGTCTCTAACCAATCTAGCTTTCCCATATTACCGACGGGATGGCTTTGTGGCTTGAGTTTCAGAGGATTTGAATTTTATTCTGTGCCTCTAGAGATTAGCGAGGATTTTACCTCAAAAGACAATAGTCATCCAGAGAAGTTAATTGTGAATATGATTGTGTGCTGCTAGGGAGCTTAAAGTCTCTGTGCACTTCAGGGCAAGAGAGAATCTAACGATGAAAGATAATATCATAGATTTGATTGTCATTTACATAGAGGAGCGATGGGTCATTACAATATTATTTCTAGACATTATACTTTGCGTATAGACTGTTGGATATTTTACGAGTGAAAGAGGCACGGAGAGTTAACGATGACCACGTAAAATATTTTATTAAATCCAAAACAAAAAAATGAAAAAAAAAATTATTTCCACACATTTTTTTACTCTGCTTGTTGTTCTATTGAATCTTATGAACGTTTTCAATAAAATAAATTTTTGCCACAGTCGGTAATGGTCGCTAGGTTGCATAGACCTATCGAGTAAAATTAAAACAAAACAAGAGTGTAAATGTGTAAATTTTGTAAAATGAGCGAAGAGCTACCATTATTATTATTTTTTTTTTAGTGCGCGTACCGCACTCAAACACAATTAAGTCCATTGTACTGCATTCGGGTTCCCTTTTTAATTTTCTTTAAATCTACTCGACGTCCGAAGAAATCTGAGTAGATCTTGTGCTACCAAGGAACCAAGGTGGTTGCTTCTTAACACAGCAGGGCTAAAGACCTCGAGCCTGATTCGAACGCAGGCCGGGCGACGCATAGAAAGTGGTCAGCCGCCTCATCCTCCTCTTCACAAGCTGGGCAGAGTTCACTATCTGAGATGCTTAGAAAGTGGCCCGTCATCAGTCCAACCAGCTGCCTACAGTCTCCTCTGCTCAGGAGGAACTGCGACAGTTGATCGAACATGACAGTTAACATCATTTTTTTCGATCTGCTGCCTCTCCCAGCCTGCCAAACTCGCTTGTGTTTTAGACTAACCCCTTTGCTAACCGTGGCTTTGATGGCTGCAGAGGAGAGTGGCAGAACGGGCTTCGGGCCAAGGAGGTTAGCCTCAGAGCCATTTCTAGTAAAGAGTTAGAGATCTCGTTACCCGCGATGTCGCGGGACTCATGTTCACATCACGATATTATGTCTACCGACATAGTTTTACCTGGATTTACTGTACTCTACCCTACCCTAGAAGTGACTGAAGGGCTGTCTGAGGCATTGAGCGCAGCTTGGCTGTCGCTGCAGACATATACAGATCTGCCTCTCCACAACAAAGTTCATCGCTTCTTGAACAGCATACAAGAGCTACCATACTAACGGTACAGACAAAGAGAAACGACCGTAAAATCGGAGCAGACGAGTACAGTTTTATGATAAAAAAATCAAAGAAAAAGTGAGCTACCCTGGTGTGCTGTGGATGTTCATCGCGTCATTTAAATTATAGTTAAAAAATATAGGTATAAAGGGTGGTTAAGTTTGAAGGGCCGGTGTTGATTTTGAATAAAATACAATTTTTTAGGAATTTTTTGTCATTTCTCTTCACTATGATAGTATTGGTATGACTTAATTATGTATGGAACAAAATATCGGCCAAATGGTAGCCGCGGCCTCGGCGGCACACCTCCATCCGATGGTCCAAATTTTCGATGACGTTGAGGCATAATTGAGGTTCTATGCCGTTAATGTGCCGAATTATCTCATCCTTTTGCTCTTGAATTGTTTTCTTTCACATAACCCCAAACAAAGAAGGCCAACGGTGTCAAATCACATGATCTTGGCGGCCAATTGACATCGCCGCGACGTGAGATTATTCGGCCATCAAATTTTTCGCGCGAAAGAGCCATTGCTTCGGTAGCTGTGTGACAAGTGGCATCGTCCTGTTGAAGCCACATATCGTCCACATCCATATCTTCCAATTCGGGCCATAAAAAGTTCGTTATCATTTCACGATAGCGAAAACTATTCACAGTAACTGCCTGACCGGCCTCATTTTGGAAAAAATACGGCCCAATGACGCCGCCGGCCCATAAACCGTACCAAACAGTCACTCTTTGTGGGTGCGGACTATCATTCGCCAAAATGCGGCAATGCTTATTGACGAATCCACTGAGGGGAAAATGTGCCTCATCACAGAAGATGATTTTCTTCGAAAATTGGTCATTCACTGTTGCCATTTCCTGCCACCATTCTGACCATTGACGACGCTTGAAATGGTCAAGAGGCTTTAGTTCTTAAGTCATTTGCACCTTGTAAGCATGCAAATGCAAGTCTTTATGCATATTTTTCATCAACTCAAACTTTTACACAATTTTTCCGATTGTACGCACATTTGGACAATTAAATTGACCGAAAAAATCATGAAGCGCGCGATATGCATTTTGATTTGAACGACTGTTTTGATAATAAGCCTGAATAACTTTAACGCGTTGCTCGATTGTGTATCTTTCCATGGTTCAAATTGAGTTAGTCTGAAATTTAAAAATGTCAAATGAAATGCAGAAAAAACTTGACGTTTAGGTGTGGTTTACATTGAACATCGGCCCTTAAAATTTAACCACTCTTTATCTATAAAGTTTCGCCAAATATTTCAAATTCCGCGGTATCAAAGTTGAGCTGGAGTTGTGTGGATACCTAAAAGATTTTGTTTGATTTTTGTTTTGTTTTGCTTCATCAGAGCTCAAAAGCTTTCTGCTTCCTGCGGATTTACATACATCTAATAATATATATACATATACACATATGTATGTATGCATTGCGTTGTGAGTCGCTGTGGTTAACATTTGCGCAGCAACAACAAGCAGAAGTGTTTGGTGTAGATTGCGGGGACTTTGCGGTTTGCGGTTTCAGTGATTGCTTGCTAATGTCGCATCATTTCCAGCGGGCAAATGTCAAATCTCATAGCCAGAAAAAAGGCTGTAAGGCATAGCTATATTTCTTCATTATTTGTTGCTCCACTAAAGCCTTTTGTTCATAATAATTTACTTATTTTGCTAATGCGGCACACTGTGCACACTGCTTGCGCTTTAATGGAGCTACGTTGAGCGACCTGGGTGCGGCAGGTGATGGCACGCTTGATTGCTGATGACTTACACTGTGATGTCGCTTGCTGTCGTTGGGAGTTGTTGTTGTAGTTCAGATGATTGCAGCGTATTTTTTCCGTTTTTTATGTGTTTTTTGTCTTATTATTTGTTTTTGTTGTTTTGCGTTTTTCTGTTTTTATTTTTGCAAATACGCCATTCCACGCCAATGAAGAAAATCAACTCTGCTGCTCCGCTTGCCCTTCAACTTAGCAGGCTTGCGCTCGATTTGATACGTACCACTCCATGTTGCCGCCATCAAAACATTTTTAAGGCGTGTTGCGCATGCGCAAATGCCACAAACGGTGTAGTTAATGACGGATACAAGCGTATACATACAGTGCGTGCGTGTGCGTTTGTGCATGTCAAATGTTCACTTCCTGATGGGCGCTCGTACCTTCTGCTTTTCACTTTTGTGATTTAATTTAATTTTATTTCTCTGTCGTGGCTTCAGTGCGCGATGCTTTGCTGATAGTGTGCGAGTGTAATTGCGATTGGGTATTTCTTAGCATCTTCTGCTTGTTTTTTGACTTTGGGTTTTCTTTGCCTTTTCTTTGCTTCTTCCCTACTAAGCGCTAACCTAATGCTCTCGCCAGGGAGTGTTTTTAGGGCGTGCGTGTTTGCTTATTTTTGTGTTTCTGCAATTTTTTCTCAACTTTCTGTTTGATGTTAATGCATTCTGTTGCTGATCTAGCACAGATTACAATCATTGCTTGCGTTTCCTTTGCGACTTTCTCTGATTGCTGGCGCACACTTCGCCCAACACTCCCCAAAATATTTAGAAATATTCACTGTTACTCTGCTGCGCAAGCAGGAAGCTATCAATTTCAATGCCTTGCATATATTTACATGTACAAATGCATTGTGTGTATGTATGTGTACATTTATTAATTTTTGTAATTGTGTGCATTTGTTTTCTAAATGTTCTAATACTCCTCTGCCGATATGGCAATGAAATGTCTTCCGGGCGGAAAAATATTCCATTTATTGTTTTAAGTGACCCTCTTGCAATTATTTATTCATTTAACTTATGAGATTTCTGCTTTTTGTTGATCATTCATTGCCTCCATCATGTGAATGTTGTCGCTGTCAATTGATTGTAGTGAATAGTTATGATGAATTTGGAAAGCACTGCCTTGCACTTATTGTAATAATTGCATTCTATTATGTTTTATTGAAATCAGTATATGCGCAGTTGCGGTGAATGAAATTCGGGCGCGTAAAAAATCATGGGCTTTACTGTATTTTTTTCAATCGAAATGTGAGATTTCATTCTTTAGCAATATTTTTGTTTAGGACTTCGCTAAGAGCAAAATATTTTCTATGTGCCTATAACTTTTCACACATATACATGTACATGGTAAAATACAAGGTGGCGCACAATTAATCACCCGATCGGAAGATTAATAATCTTTGCAAATGGCGACGTGCGTCAACCCTATTTGAGACATGTGAAGTAGACAGCTCTTATACCCAGCACTCAAAATCAGTTCTTTTATTTCGCAAACAATTGTTCACAACCGAAGTTTAGAGGATTAATTTTGCGCCACCATGTAAAAATGTAGAACATTTTTTAACATAAGCAACTCCCAATTTGTACATTTTTTACACCGTTGGCAAGCTTAAGGATCAAAGATGGTTTGTATGTAATACCTACTTTAGCAGGATGTGGCCACCTGTTTGGAATAAAAAAAAGTAATTTATTAAGAAAAGGCGTACTCGTCAACTGTGCAGCACGTGTAACAAGGAAAATATTTTTAAGAAAAATCTGTGCCAAAAAAAATTGTTTGCGGTAGCGTTGCCACCGGAATTTTATTATAAAAAGAGTACCTAATTTATTGAATACTCCTGTTTTATATTAAGTTTTAAGTATTAAATGAATGAATTTTCAAAAAAAAAATCATTCAATAAATATCTCTAACTGGCCACCTTTGTTTTGTTCTTTTGTGAACTAAGAAAACTTATTTGTGCATGGCATTGCTACCTGACGCTTAAAGTGCTTATTTTAAATATTAGTGAAGATGAATTAAGCATTAAGATGTGGCTATCACGCAAACTAAGATGATGTTGCCACCTATTTTTTGTTTGGAAATTAAGGAATTGTTTATCGAAATAATATATTAATTGTGAAAACAAAATACGCACATGTCAATGCAAGGGTAAAGTTGGCTTTAATCGTTAAACATTTTTAAAAGGCGTTGCCATCTATTAAAAAAAAATTTATATTGAAGAATACAACAGAATACAAAATACAAAACTTAGAGTATTAAACCAAATGTATTAAAAATAATTGATGAAAATTTAATTAAACTTATTTGTGTATGGCGTTGCCACCTAACTATTGAAAGAAATGATAAATTATAGTGCTTAGTAGTGGTAAATAGGCCGTGTACAGTATTTGGAGAAAGGGTACGCTGAATCTTTTCAATGAAGGCTCATAATTTGGCTCGAAGAAAGGTTTGAGGTAGGAGTATTCTGCGCAGAGCTCCACATCAAACTCAAGTTAGGTTACCGAACCAGTGCAGTGTGTTTCAAGCGAAGAAACAGCTGACTGGCTGCTTACTTGTGCAATCACTATCAGAGAAGTAAATATCGACTCCGACAGGCAAGTGGCTGTCTGGGTATCTGGTCACTGTGACACTGCAGAAAATTACTGGGTGGATGAGTTAGCTGTAAAGAATATCTGTGAGGTGGTTTCCCCGCGAAATAAAAAAATAATCGGGATCCCGTTGAATGCTTGTGGTCTGCTCCTGGAAAATTGCGCTTCGCGTCAACTCAGTGAGCGTTGGACAAGCATCCAAACTTGTGCGGCGAAGAGATTCTTCTGGCCACGTGTTGATAAGTGGTATTCGATGGAGCTTCTAAGCTTAGCAAAGTTTCAGGTGTCAAATTTTGTGGGTGCCTATATCGGAGATTGTACGTGCGGTATGCATGGACGGTCACCGTAGCCGAATGATGAGTGTGTGACTACCGTGATTTTGATCTCTCCATCCACAAACTGTGCTTTGAGGGTTGTGCTAGGGCTATCTTTCCGAGCAGGCAAGATTGGAAAGAGAGGAGAGTCGGCACGGATATATATACCTCTGTTTTCACTGACGGATCCAAGATGGAGTTTGGAGTGGGAGCGGGGGTTTACTCTAAATCAGCCAGAATTTCGGTCTCCTAAAAACTGCCGGAAACAAGCAGCGCTTTTCAAGCAGACGTCTTCGCGATCCTGCAAGCACGCAAAATGCTTCCGGATGGGAGGGATACATTTTTTGTTTCAATAGTCAAGCTGCGATCAAGGCCCTGTCGTTGACGTATTGCAGTTCTCTTCTGGTGAATTCCTGTAAGAAGGAACTCAAACGTCTCGAACGTGCAGGAAACATTTCCCTTATCAGGGTTCCTGGGCACAGGAATATAGAGGGAAATGAAATTGTCGATGAGTATGCCAGGAATGGGTCGACAGAACCGGTTTAAACTGTCCCCTTCTCAGACATCGGTGTCCCCTTGGCCGTTGTTAAAGGGAAACTACACAATTTCTTTTTAAAATAAAAGCTCAAGACAGATGGAGGTCTGTCTCATCGTGCGCTATTTCGAAAACACTATGGCCTCAATGCGATAGAAACAGAACGCTTAAGGTGATGGGAATCCCCCGCCATTCAATTTCCAAACTCATTGCGGTGTTCACTGGTCACTGGGTGATCGGTAGTCATGCGGAGAAGCTTGGTATTCCGTACAACCCCCATTGCAGAAGCTGTGGGGATCCTGCAGAGAAAGAGAATGTGGACCATTTTCTGTGCAAATGACTTGAAGAAATTCTCCAGCCTAGATCCCTTTTTTCTCCTCCACTAAATCCACAGCACTGGATGGCTGTAGACGGGTTTTCTCTTCCCAGGTAGTGATCCACATTAAGTTATCAAAACGGTCAATGATTATTTATTTGATCTATTTCATCACGAAGTGGCAAATGCAAATGAAATTCAGCCACCACTTGGCTGCCACGGCATGAAACGTGGAATTATACAATTTGTTTTACTAATAGCTATCGCATCCGTCAAACAATGGCATAGCTCCGAGTTGAGTTTTGTAATGAACAAGTTTTGAAGGCGGTATCAAAGTGTGTGAGATTCATGCCACAAATCGGAGGATAAGCTAAAACTCGAACAGGATCATACGTCGCCAATTCTGCTTCCGGGGAGAAGAGTACAGGTGTATGCGTATTATGCTGAGTATAGAAGGAGGTGGAAAATTCTTCGGGTCTCTATGCTATTATTTCTTGCTCATAGTTTCCTTACTATTGTCCATTCTTTAAATTTATTTTTAATGTATCCCAATGTTGTAGCTCAAGTTTCAAACGCTGTATGGCCTATCCTATTTCTTACTATTTGCCAGTCAAGAGTATATACAACTATTTAGAATTTTGTTCTATATCACTCAGGTGCTCGCTGCTTCCGAGCACTAAGAGAATAAAATAAATTTATTCATGTGTCTCTTAACTGTGCATTTATGCAAAATTACCAAGGAATTTGCTTGCAATTTATGGAGCAATGAAATATAAATTTTCTCAGACAAATACACACATACAGGGATATTAAATTTGTGATTGCTTTTAATGCGGTGGCAACTGAAGTGTGAATTATAACCAAGAAAGGAATAAAATGCTCATAAAGACAAAATCATTGGCCACTCGCTGTACAGAAATGGATCATTAAGACAATATAATGGCAGTTTCAGATGTATGCGTGTGTGTGTGTATGTGATGTGTTAAATTTTGTGAACGTTAATGAAATATATATACGTATACACCTGTGTTCAGAACAAAAGCAGTGCGACATATTGAAAAGTTTTGAGTATTTAATTATTAAAAAAAAAAATTGGTTTTATAAAGATTTAGTTCTTAATGCAACAAAAAACATATGATTTAAGGTTTCTAACTTTGTATGAAATTAAAAACCAACTCTTCATAAAAATTTTAAACTTTTTTTTTCAAAAACTTAAGAAAAATTTCGGGTATGCAGTTATATTCAATTGAAGCTTTTTTATTAAATTTTTTTTTATAAAAATATAGTTTTTAATACAACAAAAAATGTATGATGTAAAGTTTAAAATTTTGTACGAAATCAAAAAAAAACTCTTGA
Source organism: Anastrepha obliqua (assembly GCF_027943255.1). Classification (NCBI taxonomy): domain Eukaryota; kingdom Metazoa; phylum Arthropoda; class Insecta; order Diptera; family Tephritidae; genus Anastrepha; species Anastrepha obliqua. Next base: position 56,395,430 of record NC_072893.1, on the reverse strand, counting down.
TAAAAACTTCTAACTTTTTTTCAGAATCTTAAGAAAATTTTCAGGTATGCAATTCTACCCTATTGAATTTTTTTAATTTAAATTTTTTTTTATAAAAATATAGTTTTTAATACAAAAAAAACCATATAATAATTTAAAGTTTCAAATTTCGTACGAAATCAAACAACAAAATAAAAAACCAAACTCTTCATACAAACTTCAAACCTTTTTTTTCAGAATCTGAAGAAAATTTTCAGGTATGCAGTTCTAACCTATTGAATTTTCTTAATTTAAAATTTTTTTTCATAAAAATATAGTTTTTAATGCAACAAAAACCATATTATTCAAAGTTTCAAACATTTTACCACTTTAAAAATCTTATAAAAATTTCGAACCTTTTTTCTTCAGAATCTTAAGAAAAATTTCGGTTATGCATTTATAGCCTATTGCAATTTATTATTTAATTTAAATTTTTGTTTTGTTTTTATAAAAATATAATTTTTAATGGAACATAAGCCATATAATTTAAATTTGCAAACTTTGTATACGAAATTAAAAAAAAAAAATTCAAAACTTTTTTCTTCAGAATCTTAAGAAAAATTTCGAGTATGCAGATATAGCCTATTGGATTTTTTTTTCAAAACTTTTTTTTTTCAAATATAGTTTTTGATACAAACACCTTATAGTTTAAAGCTTCAAACTTTGTACGAAATTAAAAATAAAATTCAATTTTTTTCAGAATTTTTAGAAAAATTCAGATATGCAGTTTCATAGTCTATTGAATTTTTTGTATTTAAATTTTTTTTAATAAAAATATGGGTTTTAATACACCAAAAACCATATAATTAAAAGTTTGAAATTTTGTACGAAATTAAATAAAACTCGTCATGTAAATTTCAATTCAATTCAGACTCTTAAAAAAAATTTGATATATGGACGAAAAAAAAATTATCAAAAATCACAGCGAAGTTGGAGCCTCTTTGAGCTGTCACAATATTATACTAAAATTTTATCTGCTCCCTCATTGTATACCCAGATTTCTTTTTGTGTTTTTTTAGTTTTAAGTTTCGAGACATTTTTTTGGAATTTTTAAAAATATTGTACAAAGTTTGAAACTTTTAGTTAAATGTTGTAGTATAAATGACACAAATTTATTAAAAATTAAAATAAAAAAAAAAAAATAGAAAAACTCAGAATAAAAAATTCAATAAAAAATGCATAAATAGTGAAAACTTTGCTCTGCTATTATTGTGAACGCAAGTGTATGTATTTGCACATGTAAATAAGCATTTTAGCAGCAATTCAAAATATGTTTAAATTATTTGGAATACATATTTGTTAGCTAAACGCAATTTACTTCGATCAATAACTGAGAAAAAAGCTTACACACCAAATTAGCAGTAGGAAACATTTGAGCGCAAAGTTTTTGTATTCAGCCTTGAAAGTGTTGGGCATTTCGGAATCTTAAAATTTATGTATGTATGCTGTCGAATGCCATAAATATTCAAATCGGTAAGGAAATTGAATAAATGCGGAGAATTACAGGTAAAAATTTGTAGTCGGTTAAGGTAAAGCGATGATGCAAGGCAAGTCTATGCAAGGTGAAGTTACTAGAACACCAACAACATTTACACGAATTTTGTTTTTTTGAAATTTGGTGGTTTGATTGTCAAAATTTCAAGCAGAATGTAAACAAGCAGATGAAATAGCAACAAAGAAGCAAGCCATTTCGACTATCAAATCGCAAGGAAGCAAAAAAAAAACAAGTCAGCTACTCTAGTAACCACACCTTGTATAAATCTGGGTCGTAAGGAGGTGCGCTGTACGTATGTATATAACTAGAAAAGCTATGGAGATGCTATTAGGAATTACTATGTGTTGTCTCAGCAAATAATTAAAGAAATAAGCAAAAATTACAGAAAAGTTTCCAAAAAATAAATGTTTCGAAAGAAAAAAAAAAATTCCATACAAATCGAGTCCCCTCAGTGATATTCCCCATGGGTTTTGTCCTGTGATAATACCGCCCAGCAACCGAACATCTTTTCTTCTAAGTTTTAGTAGAAAGTTCGACAGTTTTCCGTTCGGGCTTGTCACCAGACACTTTGCAGCTCTACAGCGTTCTAGACTGGACCATCACTCTTTATGTAAATTGCATACATAATCGCTGATCCTATTCATGATTCCTGTTGAAATGATTCCGATTATTGGGTCTACTCCCTGTGGGGTAACCGCTGATCCCCATTTGACCAGTTCATCGGCAATTCCATTTCCATGAATACCTCGGGGTCCTGGAACCCATATAAGTATAAGCCTGTTTTGTCTTGCGAGAGAATTGAGCTTCTTCTTACATTCTTGAACATTCTTTTAGGCTTACTTTACGTTCTCTAGGGACTTCGGTGCAGCCTGACTGTCGCTAAAGACTCCGATTTGTTTCCTGCTCCATCCCCTCTCAATTATCCATTCTGTGATTGTAAGAATGGCAAAAATTTGCGTTTGGAAAACGCCTCAATATTGCTTTATAAAAAGTGCGGCCTAGATTTCCAATTTTGAGAAAATTAAAGTTTTGTATGCTTATAAAATTAAACGGCGTTCTTTTCGTCGATAATAAGAATAATATGTTTTGCAAATTTTTGTTTTATGTTGCGGAACTCTATTGGGAGTTCGTATACGTCATCTTTTAAAAAATTAAATTAAATGTAATACTGAATGTTAAAATGGATTTAACAAAACAAAAAAAAAAAGGAAATTATGTTTTGCTGAAAGAGTCATGATTTGATCAGGGGTAGATTCTTTACTTAGTTAGCATTGAAGCTGGAGTTAGTGATGCAAAGCGATCCTCCAAGTGATCACCTTTATCAAGCCAGAAAATCTTTTCCATTTATAATAAAGGATTTTTTAAAAGTGGCGCCTAGATATCAGTGGTGAATAATTCCTAGGCGGTACCTGTTTTGCGTAATCTTTGACATTTGTATACTTTTACGAGATAGAAGAACGTCTTAGAATTATTGAAACTTTTGTAAAAATGCTCGATCTTTAAGAACAAAAATATTTGGAAAATTCGTGATTCTTTTGGTCGAAATAATTGTCCAAATTAGTCGGCAATTCAAAGGTTAGTGACAAGTATAGAGTATAGAGAAAGGCAGACAGACTGGCAGACCGAAAATTTGATTTGATTTTCTATTGAGAAAATCGTTGCTGGCTGCTGTAGCGCGAAGTGTTACTAAAGAACCAACCTTTAATCTTCAATATCGAAATCCAATATCTCGACATTCTCAACAATTAGGCGATTTGCAGCATTCATTAATCGACTGTTTGACGGATTTTACCTATATCCGTCCTCCTGGTGATTATTTAAATGAGGTATATTTTCACATATACTATGTTGTTCAATAAGTTTTGCGGTTCTATAAGAAGAACACAATTTCATTGTTTGAAATATACTTTATTATACCAGTATAGTCTTCCCGAACATCAAAACATTTGTTCTGACGAGATTCGAATTTATGAATTCCATCTCTGAAGTGATGGTCTGGCAGCACAGCTGTTATGACCTCATCGTTTGATGAACAACGCTTTCCACGAATGAATTTCTTAGGTCTCGAAACAAACAGAAGTCCCTAGGAGCCAAATATGGTGGATACTTCAACAATTCGAACTTTAATTCATGGATTTGAACGATTGTCAAAATGCTCCTGTGTGAAATGTATTTTTTTTTTCTTTTGCAAACTGGGTCTGTTTTCATGATTTTTTACAATAATACTTAAAATTTATTGTTTTACTAATAGGTCTATCGATAAGTTCGTGCGGTTTTACAACAGATGGCGTAACTTGATTATTATTCCATCGATCCACATTTCCAAACATTCATTGGAGAGCTACTGTCGTAAGGCACAAACGTCAGTATAAGTTTTTTATTTGAAGCGTAAACAACAATATTTTTACCACACTTGAAAATGTCGAATTTCGTGCCAAATAATGTGTTTTTGCGGGGAATTCTTCTTCATTATTTTAATATGAAGAAAAAAGCAGCCGAAAGTCATCGTATCTTGGTGGAAGTTTATGGTGAGCATGCTCTAGCTGAGCGAACGTGCCAGAAGTGGTTTGCACGCTTTAAAAGTGGTGATTTTGGCTTGGAAGACGAAGAACGCGAGGGTGCGCCGCCAAAGTTCATGGATACCGAATTGGAGGAATTGCTCGATCAAGATCCGGCTCAAACGCAAGAAGAGGTTGCAAAAACTTTGGGAGCTGATCAATCAACCATTTCCAAACGTTTAAAAGCCATGGGAATGATCCGAAAGGTAGGCCATTGGGTGCCGTATGAATTGAAGCCAAGAGACGTTGAACGCCGTTTTATGGCATGCGAACAACTGCTTCAACGGCACAAAAGAAAGGGTTTTTTGCATCGAATTGTGACTGGCGATGAAAAGTGGGTCCATTACGACAATCCAAAACGTCGGGCAACGTATGGATACCCTGGCCAACATCGACGTCGGCGCAGAATATTCATGGCCTGAAGGTTATGCTGTGTATCTGGTGGGACCAGCTGGGTGTTGTGTATTATGAGCTACTGAAACCGAATGAAACGATTACGGGGGATGTCTACCGACGACAATTGATGCGTTTGAGCCGAGCACTGCGAGAAAAACGGCCGCAATACGCCGATAGACACGACAAAGTTATTTTGCAACATGACAATGCTCGGCCACATGTTGCACAAGTGGTCAAAACATACTTAGAAACGCTCAAATGGGATGTCCTACCCCACCCGCTGTATAGTCCAGACCTTGCGCCATCCGATTACTATCTCTTCCGATCGATGCAACATGGCCTGGCTGACCAGCACTTCCGTAATTACGATGAAGTCAAAAAATGGATCGATTCGTGGATTGCGGCAAAACCGACCGAATTTTTCACAAAGGGAATCCGTGAATTGCCAGAAAGATGGGAAAAAGTAGTAGTAAGCGATGGACAATACTTTGAATATTAAATTTGTAACCATTTTACGTCAATAAAGTTTCAAATTTCGAAAAAAAACCGCACGAACTTAAACATAGTCCTATTAGTTTTTAAGTATTCCATACAAAAAATTCCGTTCGCATCCCAAAAAATTGATTCGTTGAAGACTGACCGAAACACCTTCTTGGCCGATTTCTGCACACGAACTCGCTTCGGAGCCGAAGGATCAGGTTTACATCACTTCTTAGCCCCCTGCTTTGATTTAGGATCATGGTGATAAACGACCTAAGTCTCATTTGTAGTGATGAATCAATGCACAAACTCCACGTTATCCTTTCGAAAACGTTCTAAATGTGGCTGAGAAAGTCGCAGTCGAATGTGTGCCATCGTTAGCGAATGCGGAATGCGGCACCCATTGCGCACACAGCTTTTTGAAACCCAACCCCTCAGTCAAAATATTGTTTACAATGTCCAATGAGATGCCTCAGACTTCTGTTAAGTCTCTTTCAATTACTCGACGATTTTCCAAAACGGTATCTTGTATTTTTTCCGATTTATGGTGTTTTTGTTGTTTTTCATCGTCCTTTTATTTAGTGAAAAGTTAATCGAAAACAAAATTGCATGATTAAATTTGCGCCACCTTGTATATACATACATATGAAGTAATATGCATATTCAAAATTCATTTGGGCGATTTATTTTTGTAGAATTTAGATAAATTATCCTCCCCATTTTCACTGCAATAGGTTTTTTTGTTTGGTTAAATAATTTTTAATCTTTGTTACAACAACAATTTATTATTCGTATGCAACTTTAATTAACATGGAAGCTTGAGCTTTGGCTATGAGTAGTTAAAAGTTTAAATATTTCATTAGAGCCAAGCATTTGGATGCTTAACAGAAACAAAGTGCGCTGGGTCTACTAAAGTTGGCCATAGAGATGTGTGTTCACGTGCATATTCGTATATATTCTTTACCTTTCTGACATAAAATACTTCCAGTATCCATTTAATCCAATATTCATAGCTGGCAACTAATCAATTTAAGGCACACACGTAAGCGAAAATAAACATTTTAGCAAATTCTCTCCGACATTTCGTTTCGTTTCACTTTGTTTGTTTTTGACCCTAAATACTTTTCTTTTTTTAGTTGAGTGATTGCTAAGCATTTGATTTAACCAGAGAACAGTTATGAGCACGACAAAAGTCAACTAGCAACCCTTGACTTCAACTAAAGGCATGCCAGCTAAGCAAATATATTTATGTTCGAAAAGCATTCAAATAGATGTCTCTGCCTGTTGTTGCTTGGTTTTATTTCAAGCATTCACAAATAACCTTTTTCGCATAACTAACTACAAATGCTCGTAACCCTAAGTAAAAATTTTTAGCTCCAAAAGTTGTTTACACTTTTGAGGAAGAAGTTGGTATGCCAAAGCGCACTGCTGCCACAAAAAAATGTGTGCTTGTCCTTTAGGAGCTTATCAATATGTTTGACATCCATAACAATTTGTTTGTGAATTTTCAACAAATTACAGTAAAATCTGAAAATCACCTTAAATACTATTGTACCGAAGGCAGATATACGACGGCAGTGCCAAAAGCACACAATCACTCTTTTGTGTAAATACATACACATATACCATATGTTTGTATGTATGCGTATAGATTTGTATTGGCCGTATCACTAGTCGGCCGCTAGCAAACGAAAATATATACACACATGTGTTAATATGTGTAGGGCTCACGATGGCATTTACAATGTGAGCAGTGAATTTGATCCCCTAAAAATAGGCTACTAACCAAGATAGGCGGATAGGTGGATGGCAAAGTAAAGGAATGGCAAATCCATGTAAGTGAATACGCAAGCGATAGTTAAAGTAAATAAGCAAAAACTTGCCGAAAATTCCGACGAATGAGTACAACAAAAAATAACAAACACGCTGTCGATAGACCGAAACTGTGCGGGGCAACTGGATAATCGGTGTAGAAACCGGCGAGCCATAGTGTTGGAGGTTGAATTTTAATGCGTTAAAGTTTATGGAAATTGATGTCGAACAAATGTGACTGAACGACTCAGAGAAAGTATTGGGGTGCAGGAGAGTAATGGGAAAAAGAAAAGTAAGGCGATCAAAATAGGGTAAATGGAAAGTTGCAAAAAGGCAAAGCAGAAAATCCTATAAACAGCACAACTGCGGGCGGCTCAGAGAATGCGGGTGCAGACAAAAAGAATGCCATTTAAGCGCGCATAAAGACATGCGTGCGTGTACGTATGAATGAGTGTTAATATACACATATGTATGTATGTAATGTATGATGTAAATTTATTTCACACTGACGCAGGTCAAGTTCTAGACTTGAAGAAAGTGAATTGCAACCGCAAAATGGGGGAGAAAAAAGATGTATAAAATAAAATGACAAAACGAGACAAGAGGCAGCAAAAAGAAGTTAAATTGAAAAACACATATCCATGTAAATATACATATATAGTATATGTAGCGAAGCAAATAAACAAAAGCGAAATCGAAATCGAAAGCGAGATAAATGTCGAAGGCTGGCACCATTCGTTTACAACAGAGATCACATTACAATTGCAACAGTAAGAAGCGACAACACAGAGCCCAAGCAGTTGGGAGGCACCAACAAGTTATGCCCCGACATACATATCTGTGGGAAAATCACACAAGTATATATGCACATATCTATGTACAAATGAATGAGAACCAGGAGAAACAGTTGGACCGGCATGTGCAGACTGTTGGTCAGACTTGGCTGAAATCGGAAACTACATACATACATATATGGGGGTATGCTGTGGGCGGACAGAAGAGCCATGGACACATGCGATAGTCCGCTCAAAATAAACAAACAATCGTTAAGGTGAACTGATAAGTTGATGGATGGTCAATGTACGATGTACAAGGAGTGTATAGAGGAGAGGTGAAATACAGTGGCGTAGATAAGATTGATTTTGAATGGAAGTGTGCAGAGCTGATTGGAGTGGGAGAAAGAACAAAAATTCATTAATACTGAACTTTGTGAATTTTGTCATTTCACAAAAAAAAAAAAAGAATAGGTACCAAAAAATAATGTTTGTGATGTCAAAAGGCTTTGTTTTTCCAATATATAAATTGGAAATATATAATACCTCTATCCATACATCCTTAAGGGGCAAGCAAGCTGGATTTCGCCATCATCGAAGCTGTGTTGAGCTTCTCATCACAGTAGAACAAACAGTTGAGTGTGGCTCTCCGCTGACATGCTGTTCGTTGACTTTAAGACGGCATTCCAAACAATCAAACGAGACTGAATATGGTTGGCGTTGAGTAGAAAAGGAGTTACCGCTAAGAGAATCCGCCTCGTCAGAGCTCTCTACGATAACTCCGAACTGGCAGTGCTACAAAACGGCCACATCAGCGACCCATTCACCACCAAAGCAGGCGTACGGCAAGGTTGTCCCCTGTCACCCCTTCTATTAGCCATCTTCTAGACGACGAGCCAATTGACCTTGCACAAAAGAGGCGCCGTATGGAGTTTCACCAGACTTTTCGAGGACCTGGACTTACGGCACACCAGAGAGGGCTAGTTTACTGGACCGGGCAATCACGTTGATGGCCTATGCTCCAAGGTAAACGGCTACCTCGCCTGCCTTTCTCGCTTCTTCACTGCGAGGAACTTACAACTTTCCCCCACTAAATCCACGGCGACCCTCTTCACCACCTGGACAAAGGAAGTCAAGCGGCAACTTAAGGTAAAAGTCGACGACACACCAATTCCGACGATTAATAACCCCAAAATGTTGGGAGTTACCTTTGACAGCTTGCTCTCCTTCTCAGCGCATACAACCACTATTGAAACTAAAGTACAGAATCGCAACAAAGTCATAAAGTCGCTTGCCGGCAGCACTTGGGGCAAAGATAAGGAAATGTTGCTGTCGACTTTCAAAGCAATAGGCCAACCGGTTCTAAACTATGCTGTGCCTACCTGGTCGCCTGGAACCAGTGATTTGCAGTGGACGAAGACCTGCCAAAATACTGCAATAGGGACAGGATGTCTCTTGATGTCCCCGATACAGAACCTACACGACGAGGCCCACATGCTGCTTGTGAAGGAGTATAACAAACTGCTCAGCAAGCAGTTTCTGCTTGGGTCTCAGGCCTCACCCATGCAGACACCTGCTTGAGCCTGAGCCTCCTGCAGGAGGCATTTCCTGAATTATGCGGACGAGATCCAAGACAAAACAGACAGACAGCTACTGGATCGGTGTACAGTGCACAGACAGACCATAAACAACATTCTTCGGGAGACCAATTCGGGAGACCCTTCCTAAGCTCCCGACCCCCGAACAAAAGTAACCAAAATCTAAATATGCATTTTGCATAATAAGAAGAAAATTAGAACATATTGGAGAAATAATTTATAATTTTGAGATTTATCCAAAGGATAAATGAGTATCCAGTAATTTTGGTATAATTCTCTTGTGTGAGCCGAGGCGCGAGAGCTCGCTTTGTGTTGGTGAATGTGATTGTCATTGAGGGTTGATCTTCTTTAATCTTTCGAAAACTTCTTGCAAACAAATGGTTAGGTACCACTCCTGTCTGTTTTAAGCTGGTTCAATTGCAATATGATTCCCAGATTTTCCGAAGAAACAGACGACTATTTGCTTTGAGTTGCTTTTTCCGCTAACAACTTTTATCAGACTAAGCTTGTCTTGTCTCGACACCCTTACTGGTTATACTTGGTTCGCTTTATTTGTGGCTCATATGCATAGATCTAAGACTCGTTATGAGGCACCTTGTCACAGAGGTGCTTTAAAGCATCGCTGCTGAATTTCTTCAACATTTCCCTACACCAATCGACACAATTTCTTTTTTTAATTGAGTTGTCAAATTATGCGGTATCCCAACGTAACCACATTTTCTTGATCACCAACTGTTCATGTACGCTGGTCCCATTAAAGCACAAGCATTTCTCTTTTTCGTCGTATGCCACATGATGATCTCACATTATCAGATGACTCGCAGTTCCGATTGTTTTTGCCACAACAACCGTTTTTGGATGGCTTTCATGAAGTTCATCGTGCAAAGAACAACGGTCGCGTTGGAAATCGTTGCACCAGAGTTTGACAGTGGCACTACAATTCCAGAAGTAGAAGTAAGTTTATCAATACACTCCTGTCTTGATAATCCACGCTGAAAGTCGTAATAAAACAATGCACGAAAATGTTCACGAGTTAATTCCATCTTTTGGGTGAGATGAGTTTTTCAACTCACTGAAGAAAGAACGACTAAAGCTTGTACAATAAATGAAATGGTTATACGTAGGTTTATGATAAAAATTACCTAACTTTTTGATACGAATATCGAATTACAGTTAAAAAAATGTAGTGTTGCAAAGGTGCAAAATATAAAAGGTGACTCGGGCACTTATATGGTCTGACCAAGAATCACAACCCCTTACCTGATTAAGTCTAACTGCAACAAATTTCACTAGGCGTCTCTGCTCTGTGCACGCCTTCTCCAATTTGTCACACCGAACGATGATAGGGTTCCCTCGACTTGGTCCTTCCATTGGTGGTATGGTCTTCCCTTACGTCGTTGCCCTTTAATTTGCCATCAGAACACCTTGTTAAGCACATCAATGTCCATACCGTCATAGAGCTCATAGTAGTTATAGTCAACACGAAAAGGACTAGAAGATTTTCTGAAGTGTCTTGCTCTCGAATACCCCAACAGCGGGTGCATCAGTTTGCGATACAACCCATGCTTCAGCGCCATAGAGTAGCATGAGTAAGATGAGCGTCTTATAGTCGCTGGCGAGAGAGGTCTGGCCAGAGAGGTCTCTGCTACACATTTGCTTACTGAGACCATAGTAACCCCTATTAACAAGCGTAATTCGTCGGTTTATCTCCAGGCTGATACCGTTTGTTGTTGTGACGCCGGTTTGCCAAGATATAAAAATTCCTTGACAATTTTAAAAGTATCGTTTTCCATTGAAATGCTGGATCCAAGATGCCCTATATCTTTCCTAGTGGGCAGCATATACTTCGTCTTGCCCTCGTTATCCACTCCACTCCAATTGACTCTCCTTTGGTAGCGGAAAATGCTGCCACTGCTGAGCTTGAAGAGGTCGCCCGACAGGGGATCACCTTGTCGGAAACCTCGCTCAGTATTGAAAGGTTCGGCGGGGTATTTTTCTACCTTGACAGAGCTGGACGTGTCCAATCAGTGAGCTAGCATTTAGTTTTAATCTTTCACACAATACGCTTGGCTCAGCCTTATATGGGATGGCGATAAAACTAATACCCCGGTAGTTGGCGCATATAGTAGGATTACAGGATAAAGGGCACTGAGATTCTAATCATTGGGCATGCACACAACCAGCTCATTGCCGCAGTCCTTGAATAGTTCTGCTGGGAGTGCCTCTGTTCCGGCTGCCTTGTTGTTCTTCAGTCGCTAATTGGTGAAACTGACTTATCTATGTGGAGGAATTTCCACTCTGTCGTCTTTGATTGGTGGCAGTATTGATAACATTATTGTCAGCCAGGAGGAGAGTTCCTTCGACAGTTTGCTCTCCTTCTCAGCGCACACAACTGAAATTGCCACTAAAGTCCAAAATCGCAACAAGGTCCTAAAATCGCTTGCCGGCAGTACTTTGGGCAAGGAGACAGAACTGTTGCTATCGACATTTAAGGCAATTGGCCGGCCGGTTCTAAACTATGCTGCGCCTGTCTGGTCGCCTGGAACTATTGACACGTAGTGGATAAAGGGTCAGACATGCCAAATCACTGCCATTCGGACAGCGACGGGCTGCCTCTTGATGTCTCCATTACAACACTTTCACAACGAGGCCAATATGCTACCTATCAAGGAGAATAACAAACTGCTGAGCAAGCAGTTCCTGTTGGGGTGCTACCGTAGGTTTCACCCTTGCAGACACCTGCAGCCAGAGCCGCCTTCCAGGCACGTCAGAAGACACCTACTACACTACGCCGACGAGATCTAAGACAAAACAAACAGATACCTACTGGACCGGACAGTGTTTAGACAGACATTAAACGGCATTCACTGGGAGACTGCTACCACCATAGGCTCCCGTCCTGTGAATGCCGTAATCGGAGTCCAATCACCACCGATTGCAGATGAAGAGCTCCAGCTTCTCCGTGAGACACACCTAACACTGGCACAATTACGTTCTGGATATTGTGGCAGGTTAAACTCTTACTTATCCAGAATTGATCCCGACATACCTAACTTATGTTCGGCGTATGAAGGTACCCCGCACTACACTAACCACCTTTTCATATGCCATTTAAAACCTATTCATTTAACACCCCTCTCCCTCTGGACCCAACCCGTCGAAGCAGCATGTTTCCTGGGCCTACGCTTAGTTGAGCCTGACGAAGACGACTGATGATATACTCTATCCTGACGGCGATTCTCTTACTGCTACAACAACAACAACAAGAGTTCGGTATGTAGAAATGCACGCAAGTAGGAAGAGTCCCTGATCGCCATTCACTTGGGAGTGACCAGGACGATTCTTCTGCATACGGGCCAAGCAACTCACAACTTCCGGGCTTCGTCCAAGTATCCTCTGTGTAGTTTCCAAGTATCCGTTTGAGAGCGAGCTAGTGTGAGAAGGCGAAGCAAACCGCCGCATAAAAACACCGATTGAAAACACCGGTGAAAACCAACAACCAAAAAGGTTACTACTTGGCTAAAAACAATGTGAATGACATTCTGAATGTTCCATATTCACCGGACCTCGTGCGGCTTTTTTTACTCCCAAGACTCAAGTTTGCACCGGTCTATAAAAAGTGTTTTGAAGATGAATATGAAGGGTGATCACCTGGAGGGATATGAGGGGCAAAAATTAATATAAATTATTTCCTTTTAATTGACAAATTCCACATACTTCTTGAGCATAATTTATGCGCCGTTGATATAATTTTTTCCTTCTTAGTATTGCTATTTATTTATTAGTGCACGCATCCGCTGGAATTTCAACAACTCACCTACTGTGTGGGCTGATAAATGATACGCAATCGAATAGCATGACTGAAGGCCAGCTATAGAGCGACTGATAAATGAAAATGGAGTACTTAGTCAAAGGTCAATCAAATGAGTTTACAAAGCGCAAGTACCATTTTATGCCAGTGTGTGTGTGTGTGTACATGAAAACTTCATATACTTGCACAACAGTCTCTGAATTGTTTTGAGCTATTTTGCCATTAAATGTGTTTAGTATGTGTAAATGTGGCATTATCTGGGATATTTTTGCGACAAGTGTTTTGTGGTGTGAACTTTTTCTTACCCGCAGCTATATTTGCCAACACCTTGCCACCAAAAATTCAACGGAAATTAGTTTATATTACACAATGTGCAAATACACCAACACACGCGCACGCACGCACACAAGCACTACATGAAGAAGTTTATTTTTGTTGCGGAAATAGTTGCGAAGGAGAGGTGTAGCGAGGAAGTTCATGGCGGCGACGACGCGCAAGAAGAGAGGAATTGGAAGTGCGCAAGGAAATGGCGGCGATAAGTGGTTGTGTTATAATTAGATTTTCTTGAATTTAGTTATTCGCTCAAGTGTGCACCTGTGGGATGGGTATGCACGCAAGTATTTGCTTTTGATCCTTTTTTGTGTGCGTGTGTGCATGTGCGCGTGCTTTGTTTGTGTTTCCGTTTATTGTGTTGGGTTGTTGCCATCTAACCGTAAATGTGGTATGCTTTTGTGCAATAAGGCGTTAAGTTCACAGAGCGAATGATTTGTACAAACAATGGGAATGGTTAATTAGCGAGAGGTAATGAAAGAAACTCCAACAAGAAACCAAAAAAAACAAACAAAAAAAAAAAATAAGAAATAAAATAAAAAATGAAAAAAAAGAGAAAGCAAAAGAAAAAAGCGAAAGGCGATAAAGATGATGGGCAATGAGATATGCTCTCATGCAAGCCTGAATGCATGTAGAAAAATTATTATATTATATACTGAGTTTAACGTAAAGGCTCCCAAACAAAAACAAAAAATCAAAATACAAAAATACAGAGTAAAGGATAATTGTAAATTAGATAAATGGAATTGAGTGAACTCAATAGTTTTCTGCATACTTGCACATGTATACTCAACCTTTCGTAGCTGGCGCTTGGTGGCAGAGTTCATTAGATTATTTTAGCTGACATTAGATAATATTCTTTTAGAGCGAATAAGATAAGCTAAGATTTGATTATATAATACTAGATTGGCAATTAGATGTTTTTAGCTGCATGAGAACAATCGATATCGATAACTATGGTTTGACAGCTGAGAATGGCAAATCACGCTGACATTTCTGGGCGTCAATTCTCGTTCTGTGTAAACGTGAAGTGAAAAAAAGGTTTAATTTTCGTTTTCACAGACACTTTTCACACTGTCTATTCACAAACGATTATTTTTGTCTGATAATACGTCAATCTTCCTTTTTTAGCTCCTAGTACCTATCCCACATGGCTCGCGTTGCGTCCGAACGCGGCGTGGCTCTATAGGCTGCATCTTTTCTTTCTGCGTACCAACTGTTTCTTCTCGCTCGCCGGAATCCGATTTCTTCTTCGACGGCGGTACGTAGAGAGCGAGAAATGTAGCTCCATTGCTCGTGCATGCCGGAGTTTTGGGCAGTACTCTCTGAGAGCTTGAGTGAGAGTCGAGTGGTGAATCTTTTGGCTGGCTGTTGTGATTGTAGCTTTTCGATGTGGAATATTATTTGCGTAGGTAGGTGTACGTTTTTTGCTGTTTCCTCCGAATGGATACAAACGCTCCGGCTCTGAAAGTATTCGATGCGGTACCAGCTGGTGGTAGCAGAGGAAGACCTCCTTTGCGTTAGAAAGATCAAGTGGAGAAGGACTTGGCTTCACTTGGTGTATCCGACTGGCGCCGGTTAGCACGAGAAAGAAACGACTGGCGCGCTGTGTTAAATTAGGGCAAACTCGCGTAAGTGGTTATCGCGCCAATTAAGAAGAAGAGGTTGATGCCATGATAAAAGTGTTCCGGTTCTACTACAGCCAGGAAACTTTTGCAAGTGTGATATACCAATTTTAAACGACATATGTTTTGATGCTAGAGTAAATTTGAAGAAAATATGTCGCATATGTATAATTATTCTGCTGAACTTGGAGCTACAAGTGCGTGATGAGGAAAAGTAAGATAACGATTGTTAGTAAATTTAATCCTATCTCTCTCTTAATTATCGTCCTCCCTGATATGATATAGGACCTCTATAAAATCACGATCCTTCGCGGTATATCAGCCTTGAGTGCACCTCAATCAACGCCTTAAACATTTGTTGGCAAAAACTAGCAGCTTATTTGCGAACGAGTCTGTCATGAGCCAGATCTCACAGACATAGAAAAGAACCGATTTTACTTTTGTTTACAACCTCTTCCCACCTCTCGACCAGTTTGTTAATACCATTCCTCAAAAACTCGTCTGGTCTGGTGGCAAAGAAGTTGTTGAGCCAGTTTTCAAGGGCCTCTTTGTTACCGAATGTCGCGCCCTTCATATGGTTTGACAGGGAGAATAAAGGACCTCCCATTCGAGCTCTTGGAGTGAGGCTTTGACGACTTGTGCAACATGGGGCCTGGCGTTGCCGTGAAGGAGTATGGTTTGACCACGTCGAATAAGACCTGATATTGACTTCTTTCATTCATCTAAAATTTTCATCAAATTCTTCAATATTTTAAACGAAATTTTTGGAAACTTTTCGGGTGTATAGAGTTTTGCAGGCATGCAACTATACTCGCACTTGCACACTTGCCACGGATCTCCTCCATTTTTTCACACACACAAATTGTCAGGGAAAAGAGAGTTTTCGTATGAAAATATTTTGAAGTTTCTTTTTATTTTTTCACGGAACGCGAATCGAAAGGGTAATGAAAATGGGGAAAGTCTTATAATTTCACGTTTACGCAGAATGAGAATCGACCCCCTGAGAACTGCTTGGTACATCACTATGAACCGTTTAGAGCAGGAACAACATTTTCAAATTGCGAAAATTTGAAAAAAAAATAAATAAAAATTTTGCTTGCGAAATTCATAGAGCACTGGCGTCATTCATCGATCCTTATTTCTTGCGAAATGAGGAAGGAGCTGCCGTTACGGTGAATGGCGAGCAAAATTGTGCCATACTGACTGAATTTTTGGTAAAAAAAATACTACGACATACGTTTCAGAAAACAAACGAACAGAAAGGAGAGGAAGAATACTTTAAAATGTGTGTAAACGCAAGAACAAAGAGTAAATCGTGCACCCATACACCTGTTAATCGTAAAAATCGCGAAAAGTAAAGCTGTGACTTTCGATAGGCGGCACCTTCTGTATTCCTTACATAGTGTGCATGTATTGTTGTACCAGAAAAATAAAAATAAAACCTGTAACGTATTTTACTTCTAAAGCTGATTATGTAGCTAGCCGGGAAAAAAATTTTGTTTTGTTCACCGTAAATTAAAAATTGTAGGCCCAGTTGGTTCAGCTGCGCGTTCTTCGAAAAAATGTTTCGCCGAAGATGAGCTGTGTAGCTGTCCATTTATTATTTAAAACCAGTTTAAAAAATAATTCATACAGTTAATAAATTATTCATACAGTTTATGAAGTATTTTTTCAGCATATTACTTTTTTAAATTTTCCGCTAACAAAAATTCTCAAAAATATTAAAATTTGTTCCATTCCTTTTGTGATTGAACTCCTTAAATGCTTTTCTGCAAGTTCTGTTTGTGCTATATTCAAATGTGAAAAGTATGGCTGTGTTCGTAAATGCAACATGACGCGCAAACTACAATTGCGTAACAAACAGAATGTTCAGAAATGCCAATATGCCAGCACTGCAATAATCAAGCGTTCAAAAAGACAACAATTCTATCAGTTGTCACTCATAATTTCTATCAAAAAATTGTTAACTGCATTTAACTACGATGTCTGATGAAAACTAAGTGCAAAACTGTATTTTAATTTTTGTATTGAAATTTAGTGGGTTGGTGCGCGACTACCATTCGAAATTCACAGAGAGAACGTCGGTTCGAATCTCGGTGAAAGCAAAATTAATAAAAAAAACATTTTTCTAATAGCGGTCGCCCCTCGGCAGGCAATGGCAAACCTCCGAGTGTATTTCTGCCATGAAAAAGCTCCTCATAAAAATATCTGCCGTTCGGAGTCGGCTTGAAACTGTAGGTCCCTCCATTTGTGGAACAACATCAAGACGTACACCACAAATAGGAGGAGGAGCTCGGCCAAACACCTAACAGAAGTGTACGCGCCAATTATTTATTTATTTTTTTTTTTTTATTGAAATTTAGTTAAATTATGTTAATAATAATTGTATAAATTATTATTTTTAAATTTTTAGTGAACATCTCAGTAATGCGGAGACACAGTTATTGCTGAGAGTACGGTTGAATATGGAGGACGAGTTTAAATCGGGTAGAAGGAAAAAAAATGTATTGTGGAAGAAAGTTGTGACCAAAGTTAAAAATGTAAATCCCAATATAAGTCTGGTATTTTTCTTTTTAAAGACAAACATTTGTACCTAAACATTTTTATCTTTGACTTAAATAGCCTTCTTTTTCTTAAATTTAAAGAAAATCTATCTTTTCTTTGCTCACAAATTTCGTCTAGTATTAGATTCAGCAAAATTTCCATTTTAGTATTATACGCGTTCAAAAATGCAAACAAACGTATTTGCAAATTGTCAAAAATTGTATAAGAAGTATCAAATGTCAAACTTGCAGTGTTGCCACTGATGCTTATGCTGCAAGTCATGTCGCATTTACGAACAAAGCCTATATCGTAATTCGGTAATGAGCCTAAAGTTGTGCCTCGTAAGATTAATCTGCGTGTTCGATCTCCGTTCTGAATTTTTCGGGATGAAAACTTTGACTTTTCACTTACCTTGCGTAGTCATCCTGTCAAAACCTCATCTAGCTCCGTGACCAATGTATTTGCCTGTGGATGACTTTCGATTATTTAGAAAATCAGAAGCAAAAAAAAAAAAAACAAAAAAACAAAAAAATCTTTGAAATAAAAAAAAAACTCCTCTTTGGTTCGCCTTGTCTAGCCAAAACAAAACAAAAAATAGCTGAAATAGTAAAAAATAACTGAATTTAAAGTAAATAATGAAAAACCCGAAATCGGCTTAAAAGCTCAAAACCAGTAAAAGTAGAAAAATAAAAACTTCAACAGAACCACAGCTAAAAAAATAACAAAAAAAGTATAAAATAAAAAATTAAGCAAATAAAAAACAAAAATTATTTACTAAACGTAAGTAATGGACAACTAGGAAAGAAAAAATATTAAAAAAAAAATTAATCAAGGAAAGAAGATTAAATAAAAAAGTCACGAGTGAAAAAAATTAACTGAGTCAAGAAAAAATACCCACTGACCGCAAGCAAACAGCGAACGACTGCAAAAAGCAAAGCGGTTGAAAAAAATCACATAGCAAAACTGTAACCAAAATAAACTTCACCTATTAACACACTTTGGCAGCTGTTTACGTTCTGGACAAACATGCACAATCATGCATGCAAACATAAAAGGCATGACATGAAATAAAAAGAACTATGCGCATTTAACCCAAATTGCGCTGAGTGCCAATGAGCGTAGTTTGCACTGGGCTGCGCAAGAGCATGGAGCTGGTGGACACTCACATGCGAGCGGGCAGTGGAGAAGCGAGGTATGCTAACAAGAGAGGGTGAACGGGAGCACAGGGGTCAGCTGAAGGGACTTTTGCTTTAAAAATGGCAGTAACCAAAGTAAAAAGTGGCTTAAATAAACCGAAAAAAGAAAAAAAATGAAAAGTGACTAACGATAAAAGTGAGCAAGCAAATCTGCCAAAAAAAAATGCCACAAAACAAAAGTACATATCAACAGAGACAAAAAACCAATCGCCAAAAGTAACGAAAATTACAAAAGCTGCACTCGCTGCGACAATAACTAAAATTTACAAACCGAGTTGTTGCGCGAGTTTTTCAACTAGACGTGTTAGATGCGTGTGTGTGTGCGTGTGTGTGTGGAGAAGAGAAGAATACCAGAATGGCGTCAACTGGCGGTTTCGGGTTTTCGAAAATGAAATGAAATTCTGAAAAGCCAATGCGACAGCAGTTAAATTGGTTCAATTGTAGTTCAGTGCAATTCATAGCTCAGGGGAAGGTGGGTGGGGCAGTGCAGTTGAGAGTGGAGTGTAGCTATTGGGGAGTTCAAAAGCGGTCAGAGTAGCTGCAAAGAGTTGAAAGAGCTTAAAAAGCTGAGAGATAGCAGAAATGTAAAAACAACTCTAACTTGTGTTTGGAGGCAACTTAAATGCTGAATTGTTTTTGGAGCTTGGCATTCCGTGAGCAGCTCTAATTAAGCGACTTTTGTTGGGCGCGTTTTAATATTTCAAGTTTTGGACTGATTCGTCACTTTGTCATTG